>NC_029791.2:96478768-96555368 GCF_000816755.2 Arachis ipaensis | reverse complement strand
ATTCAGTTAAGAACTGAAAAGGATCTTTAGATGGAAGTCCATGAAACTTGCAGTTCTGCTGTATCAGAGAAACTAGCTAAGGTTTCAGCTCAAAATTGTTTGCTCCAATGGTAGGAATGGAGATGCTTCTTCCATGTAAATTGGAATTTGGTGCAGTAAAGTCACCAAGCATTCTCCTTGCATTATTGTTGTTGGGTTCGGCTGCCATCTCCTTTACTTGTTCGAAATTTTCAATAAGGTTGTCTCTGGATTGTTGTAATTTAGCTTCTCTTAGTTTTCTCTTCAGAGTCCTTTCAGGTTCTGGATCAGCTTCAACAAGAATGCCTTTTTCTTTGTCCCTGATCATAAGAAAGAGAAGAGAAAAAGAAAAGAAGAGGAATCCTCTATGTCACAGTAAAGAGGTTCCTTATTGTTAGTAGAAGAAGAAAAGGAATAGAGGGAGAATTTTCAAAAATAATTTTTGAAAAAGAGTTAGTGATTTTCGAAAATAGTTTTTGAAAAAGGTTAATAATTTTCGAAAATTAAAATCCAAAATTAAAAAGAAGTTTTGAAAAAGAGAGGGAGATATTTTCGAAATTAGAGAGAGAGAGTTAGTTAGGTAGTTTTGAAAAAGGTAAGAAACAAACAAAAAGTTAGTTAGTTAGTTGAAACAAATTTTGAAAATTAATTTTGAAAAGATAAGAAGATAAGAAGTTAGAAAAGATATTTTGAAATCAAATTTTTGAAAAAGGTAAGATAAGAAGATATTTTTTTGAAAAGATATGATTGAAATTAGTTTTGAAAAAGATTTAATCTTTTTAAAATCACAATTAATGACTTGATTCACAAGAAATCACAAGATATGATTCTAGAACTTAAAGTTTGAATCTTTCTTAGCAAGTAAGTAACAAACTTGAAATTTTTGAATCAAAACATTAATTGATGATGTTATTTTCGAAAATATGATGTAAAATTAAGAAAAAGATTTTTGAAAAATATTTTTGAATTTTTCGAAAATAACTAAAAAAAATTGAAAAAAGATTTGATTTTTGAAAAGGATTTTGAAAAAGATAAGATTTTTTTTTTAAATTGAAAATTTGATTTGACTCATAAAAACAACTAGATTTTAAAAATTTTTGAAAAAGTCAAATCTAATTTTCGAAATTTTAAAAAGGGAAAGATATTTTTTTTTATTTTTGAATTTTTATGATGAGAGAGAAAAACAAGAAAAATGATGCAATGCATGAAAGTTATGGATCAAAACAATGAATGCATGCAAGAATGCTATGAATGTCAAGATGAACACCAAGAACACTATGAAGATCATGATGAACATCAAGAACACATTTTTGAAAAATTTTTAATGCAAAGAAAACTTGCAAGATACCAAACTTAGAATTCTTTAATGCTTAGACATAAAGAATTCAGGAATGCATATGAAAAAAAACCACAAAACATGCAAATGCAAAGATCAAACAAGAAGACTTACCAAGAACAACTTGAAGATCATGAAGAACACTATGAATGCATGAATTTTTTCGAAAAATGCAAGATGAACATGCAATTGACACCAAACTTATAACATGACTCAAGACTCAAACAAGAAACACAAAATATATTTTTGATTTTTATGATTTTCTAATTTTTTTGTATTTTTTTTAATACAAAGGAGAAATTTTTGAAAGATTTTTGAAAACTTTTTGAAAAGAAAACAAAAAGAAAGTTACCTAATCTGAGCAACAAGATGAACCGTCAGTTGTCCAAACTCGAACAATCCCGGCAACGGCGCCAAAAACTTGGTGCACGAAATTGTGATCTCTGGTAATGGCTCCAAAAACTTGGTGCTCTGATCTCAATTCATAATTTGTCACAACTTCGATACAACTAACCAGCAAGTGCACTGGGTCGTCCAAGTAATAAACCTTACGTGAGTAAGGGTCGATCCCACGGAGATTGTTGGTATGAAGCAAGCTATGGTCACCTTGTAAATCTCAGTCAGGCGGATAATAATTGATTATGGAGTTTTCGAAAATAATATTAATTAAACAGAAAATAGGGATAGAAACACTTATGTAATTTATTGGTGAGAATTTCAGATAAGCTTGTAGAGATGCTTTCGTTCCTCTGAATCTCTGCTTTCTCGCTGTCTTCATCCAATCAGTCTTACTCCTTTCCATGGCTGGCTTTATGCAAGGGCATCACCGTTGTCAGTGGCTACATCCCCTCCTCTTGTGAAAATGGTCCAAGATGCCCTGTCACGGCACGGCTAATCATCTGAGGTTCCCGATCATGCTGGAATAGGCTTCATCCTCCTTTTGCGTCTGTCACTACGCCCAGCAATCGCGAGTTTGAAGCTCGTCACAGTCATTCAATCCCAGAATCCTACTCGGAATACCACAGACAAGGTTTAGACTTTCCAGATTCTCATGAATGCCGCCATCAATCTAGCTTACACCATGAAGATTCTGGTTAAGAGATCTAAGAGATACTCATTCAATCTAAGGTAGAACGGAAGTGGTTGTCAGGCACGCGTTCATAGGGAATGATGATGATTGTCACGTTCATCACATTCAGGTTGAAGTGCGAATGAATATCTTAGAAGCGAAATAAGATGAATTGAATAGAAAAACAGTAGTACTTTGCATTAATCTTTGAGGAACAGCAGAGCTCCACACCTTAATCTATGGAGTGGAGAAACTCTACCGTTTGAAAATATATAAGTGAAAGGTCCAGGCATGGCCGAATGGCCAGCCCCTCTGATCTAAGAACCAGGCATCCAAAGATGATCAAAGGATCAAAAGATAATCCAAAGATGTCTAATACAATAGTAAAAAGTCCTATTTATAATAAACTAGCTACTAGGGTTTACAAAAGTAAGTAATTGATGCATAAATCCACTTTCGGGGCCCACTTGGTGTGTGCTTGGGCTGAGCTTGAGTGTTTCACGTGTAGAGGTCCTTCTTGGAGTTGAACGCCAGCTTTTGTGCCAGTTTGGGCGTTGAACTCCACTTTGCAACTTGTTTCTGGCGCTGGACGCCAGAATTGGGCAGAGAGCTGGCGTTGAACGCCAGTTTTCGTCGTCTAAACTCGGGCAAAGTATGGACTATTATATATTGCTGGAAAGCCCTGGATGTCTACTTTCCAACGCAATTGGAAGCGCGCCATTTTGAGTTCTGTAGCTCCAGAAAAATCCATTTTGAGTGCAGGGAGGTCAGAATCCAACAGCATCAGCAGTCCTTCTTCAACCTCTGAATCTGATTTTTGCTCAAGTCCCTCAATTTCAGCCAGAAAATACCTGAAATCACAGAAAAACACACAAACTCATAGTAAAGTCCAGAAATGCGAATTTAACATAAAAACTAATGAAAACATCCCTAAAAGTAACTAGATCCTACTAAAAACAATGCCAAAAAGCGTATAAATTATCCGCTCATCATAAAGCTAAGGGTTCGAGCAAGGGAGAGGATAGTATAGGTGATAATCAATGCACGGTAAAGAGGGATGTCGTTAACACATGGTCATGACTACATGTGAAAAGTTCATCAATGGGTATATAGCAAGTGCATGTGATGGCTATTTAATGCAAGATGTTTATTCGCATGCCGGCAAAGGCATGAGTAGCATAGATCAAGCATTAAAGGTCCAAGTTAGATGATCAACTCTTTCAAACTAACAATCTGTTTGTATTGACAATTATATTTAATCAATAAAATATAAAATGAGTTTTGTGAAAAACAGGCATTAGAGTAGTAGAATAGAATAATATAAAAAAATACACAATGCCATACGGGCTTTTTCACAAACACATAGCATGCATGGTGAATATGTTATTAAAAGTATTAAAGTGAACATGCAAGCAACCCTTTAAAAAGTAATAGTAATTGTCAAACAATTTCACAATAACTCACAAGAAAAATGTAAAAGAAAATAATCACCCAATTAAATTTCTAACACCAATTAAAGAAAAAAGAGAGAAAAAAAAAATATAGGTAATGAAAGTAAAAAGAAAAAGGAAAGGAAAACATAAATAAAAATAATAAAGGAAAAGTAAAAAGTAAAGAAAGAAAGAAAGAAAAGAACCTTGATAATGGATGTGAAAAATAAGGAAGGGAGAAAGTAAAAAGTGAGAAAGAATAAAGAAGGAAGAAGAGAGAAGAAAGAAATAAGAAGGGAAAGAAAAGATTTGGATTTGGGGAAGAAAAGATAAGATATCAGGCGCTGATCTGGATAAGTTGTGCGTCGCATGTGACGCGGACGCGTGGTGTGTGATAAGTTCAGGTGACGCGGACGCGTGGATCACGCGATCGCGTGACCTGATTTGTGCTATTGGCGCGAGTGCAGCCTCGCATACGCACAACTCTCTGTTTTATACGAATTTTGCGAAAAATCTGGGTGACGCGTTCGTGTGGGTGACGCGATCGCGTGAATGGCTATATTTTGAAAAACGACGCGGACGCGTGGGGCACGCGTTCGCGTGGTAAGGCTTGTGCTTCCAGCACTATTCCAGCCCCACTCCATCATAACTCTCTGCCATACACCTTTTTACGTCGATTTCGTAGGGTCACGCGTGCGCATGGGCGACGCGCACGCGTGGGAGGCTATTTTCCAAAATGACGCGGACGCGTCGCTGACGCATCCGCGTGGGCATGATTGTGCCTAAGGCACGCCTCTAGCCATGCTTTTGCGTGACTTTCTGTTTCGTTTTCCTTTGTCTCGCATGCACATATGACGCGTACGCGTCAGCGACGCTCGCGCGTCGCGTGCGAATTTTTTTTATGTAGTATGCAAATGCAAATGCAAGCTATATGCAGCTATATGCAGAGATTATGAGAAGAGTCTTTAACAAAATTAAAAATAGAATAAAGTAGAATAAAACTAAGACTGAAACTGAACGATCATACCATGGTGGGTTGTCTCCCACCTAGCACTTTGCTTTTACGTCCTTAAGTTGGACGTTCTTCAGGCTCATTCTGCTTCTGTTAGTGGGTCTTCCAAGAAGAAGACCTCTAGTTCTTTGTGATCCTTGATCTTCTCTCCATGATAAAGCTTTAGGCGATGTCCATTGACCTTGATGAATTTGGAGCTAGAAGGATGACGCAGGTGAAAAAATCCGTATGGCTCTGCCTTTTCTACTTTGTAGGGGCCTTCCCATCTTGATCTCAGTTTACCTGGCATATGCCTCAGTCTGGAGTTATAAAGAAGAACTAACTCCCCTGGTCTGAATTCTCTCCTTTTTATGTGCTTGTCATAGACAGCCTTCATCTTCTCCTTGTAGCACCTGGAGTTGTCATATGCTTCTAGGCGAAGATTCTCTAATTCTGCTAGTTGCAACTTTCTCTCAGCACCAGATTCTTTAAAATTCATATTGCATTCCCTTACAGCCCAGAAAGCCTTGTGTTCTACCTCTACTAGAAGGTGGCAAGCCTTTCCGTATACCAAGCGGAAGAGGCTCATCCCAATGGGTGTCTTATACGCTGTTCTATATGTCCAGAGTGCATCTTGTAGTCTGGCACTCCAGTCTTTCCTATGAGGCTTTACTATCTTCTCTAGAATGCGTTTAATCTCCCTATTAGATACTTCTTCTTGTCCATTGGTTTGGGGATGATAGGCTGTTGCTACTTTATGAACAATCCCATGCTTCTTCAGTAATCTTGTTAGTCTCCTGTTACAAAAGTGAGTGCCTTGATCGCTCACGATTGCTCGTGGTGATCCAAAGTGACATATAATATGATTTCTAACAAAGGAAACAATAGTGTTAGCATCATTAGTACGGGTAGGAATAGCTTCCACCCATTTAGAAACATAATCTACAACTAACAATATATAAAGGTAACCATTAGAGTTTGGAAATGGACCCATGAAGTCAATGCCCCAATGATAAACCCATATTTTATGATTTATCTTGTGCTCAAATTGAATGTTTTTATCAATTCTTCACCCACTTATTCATATGAATTGCATGGTTTTACTTTTCCTTCCTTATTTTATGATATATGTGAAAAACATATTTCCTATGCTTTAAAAACATTAAATTTAATTATCCTTTATTACCATTCGATGCCGTGATTTGTGTGTTAAGTNAAAAGAAAACATACAAAAATGGAAGGAAAGCACAAAAATGGAGTTTTGAAGAAAAGGTAGCGACACAAACGCATGGATGACGCGGATGCGTGCCTAGCACAAAATAGCATCGACGCGAACGCGTGACTGACGCGGACGCGTGCCTTGAGCAGAACGCAAATGACGCGAACGTGTGACCGACGCGTACGCGTGACAAGGAAAAACTCCAGACCACGCAAACGCGTGACCCACGCGTACGCGTGACAGACGCCACGTACAGGAATCTGCAGAAAACGCCCCCAGTGATTTTTGGACCCTTTTTCGGCCCAATTCCAAATCCAAAAACACAGAATATAAGCCAGAGAATGTAGGAATCAAAGAGAACAAGGAAGAAATAATGACAACATTCATAATACACAATTTTAGGATTTAGATGTAGTTTTTTAGAGAGAGAGGCTCTCTCCTCTCTCTCAAGTTTTAGGATTAGAATTTCAACTTCTTTTCAGGTTCACTGTTTCTTTAATTTATTTTCTACTCTTATTTATTCTATTACTTTAATTGTTATTTATCTTTTCAATTTGGCTTATGAACCATTCATGTTAGAATTTTCTTAATTAATATAAATTGAGGTATTTCAGATATAAGATCATTTTATTCTATTTATATTATTGATGTTTTCGATTTATCCAAATTATTTTCATTCGAGTAGATTTTCTTCCCTTTTGGCTTTGGTTGATTAATTGGTAACACTTGAGTTATCAAACTCAGCTGTAGATTGAAATTGGAGTTGCTAATTGATTCGAATCGCTCTAAAGCTAGTATTTCCACAGGAGTTGACTAGGACTTGAGGATCAATTTAATTAGTCCACTTGACTTTCCTTTATTTAGTAAGGATTAACTAAGTGGGAGCAAAAATCCAATTCTCATCACACCTGATAAAGGATAACTAGGATAGGATTCCCAGTTCTCATACCTTGCCAAGAGTTTTCTTTATAATTATTAATTTATTTTTCATGTCATTTAAATCACTTGTTTTCTTATTTCAAAAATCCAAAAATATACAATTTCCATAACCAATAATAAATCATACCTCCCTGCAATTCCTTGAGAAGACGACCCGAGGTTTCAATACTTCAGTTATAAATTTTGTTTTGGTTTTGTTACTTGTGACAACCAAAATTTTTGTACGAAATGATTCTTTGCTGGTTTAGAAACTATACTTACAACGCGATTATTTTTATAAAATTCTAAATTAGCAGGAATCCGCTCGTCAAAAATGGCACCGTTGCCGGGAAATTGCAAACGTGTGCCTTATTATTGGTTATTGAAATATTTTATTTTGCTTGTTTATTTGTTTTTATTTTTGTTTTTAATTTTTACTAGTTACTATGAGTTCTCACCCCCGTCGCTTTGAGTTTGGTTCTAATATTGTTGAAAGGAATGGAAGCTATAACAGGAACATGCATCAAGGTCAAAACAATCAGAGATGGATGGAGCCACGAGAATCTGATCAACCCTTTAGGCAACAACACCTTCCAAGATACCATGGACAACGACCATTCTACAATGCATGCCAAGACAATAGTTACGGTGGACCTTCTCGTGACAACCAACCCCCACCAGTATACTACAGTCAAGAGCCATTCCGAGGTACATACCAAGATGATAGATATGGTGGACCCCCTTGTGGTTACCAACAAGCACCATCATATACCTATGAACCACCTCCTCAATATAACTTTGAACCACCATACTCACAAGCCCCCTACCACCATTCACCTCCATATGACCCTAACCCGTATCCACCCAAATTCCAACCCAATTACTCCCAAGAACCACCACTTCCCTATGCACCATGTCCATATCCATCACCCCAAGAATCAAGGGAGCGTCTCAAGGAAACAGTGGAAAAATTTCATGCAACCCTTCACCAATTGAATCAAGCGATAAATCGATTACCTTCCCGACGTTCGGACACTCAGAGAACCCCCATGGCTTCATGTGGACAATCTAATGAAGAACGCAGCATGAAGGAGATACTAGAAACTCCACTGGACAGTAAGGAGCATGATTTTGTACTGGAACAATTGGAGGAAGCTGAAATTATCGAAGAAGAAGAATTGGTTGAAGACTTAGGAGATGCTGATCCTCCATGGGAATCCAGAATTGTGGGGAATTCCGTCAAGGAATTTGCAATTGATGCTAAGGAGGATAGTGCACAACCCCCAAAGCAGGTATCTTATGAAGAACTGGATGGAACAACTCAAGAAGCGAGTTTCCTTGATAATGATAATCGAGAGTCAAGTCCTCCTAGTAATGAACTTGCATCTGCAAGTGAATTATTTGAGATGGAAGAATCTTCCTCAAATGAATACGAAGATGATACGGAGGTAGACTTTTCTCAACCTCCAACTTATGACTTGAGTGATGAGGAAGATATCGAAGGCTTTGATCAAGACGTGGTTGCAGTTGAAGAAGTTCGCAAGGAAGTGGAGGAATTTACAGAAGAACACAAGGGAGTAGAGCTTGCAAAACCACTGGAAACACCTTTTCCAAGGCCATTACCATCCAATACAAATTTCAAGTGGGTAAAATCTTTAGCCTTTATCTTTACTTTTCCACTTGAATATGGTTTGCTTGAAACAGATGGCCAGCTTAGAGCTCTTTGCGGCTTTAAGAGTAAAAGGGAAATGGTTCGTGCTCAAGGCTGGTATGTAAGATTCAACAAAGTTCCACGCTTCACTTTGGAATGTAGGGATTGGTTTCGAGTTCGATTGCATGGGTCTCGGAAGATGTTTGGTCATCTTGGTGAAATACAACTTCCAAACCGCCCGACTGGAAAAATATAGATCAAGACAAAGGCGGATATAAAAGCAAGGTTTGGGATCCCGAAATCTATTCTGACATTCAACACCTCGGGAGCCTGAAAACTTGTTTGAATTTACTCGAAGGCTTTACATTCCTAGTTTGGGACCCCAGAGGCTGTTGGCATTCCAAACAGTGGTGAAGATTTTTGGATGAATTCAAGCACAAGCCACCATAGCAGGAAGCTCATCAAATGTCCAACTTAAGGACTTTAACTAAAAGTACTAGGTGAGAGACAACCCACCATGGTATGATCGTTCCTTTTTCAATTTTGATTTTATTTCGTTTTGTTTGTTTTTGAGTTTTATTTTATTCTATTTTCACTGAACCTGGAATTATTCATAGCATCCACATTATCATTGCATTTTGCATCCTGCATAAAAAAAAAGCGAGCACCCCACGCGTGCGCATGGGCCACGCGTGGGTGTCGATTAGAAATCGGCGTAAAGATCTAACGCCCAGAAAGTTGGGCTGGAATCGTGTGGCTGGTGTGCGTTTAGCACAAATTGGCTCACGCGTTCGTGTCCCTGACGCAAACACGTCACTTGCACTACACACACACCACGTGAAAGCATGAGCGACGCATATGCGTCGCATGGATTTTATGGACCCTATTGGAAACAGAGAGTTGCGCCAAAAAGATGCTGGAAGTGTGCGTTTAGCACAATTCTCAGCGATGCGTACGCGTCCCCCACGCGTACGCGTTCCCCATGCGTACGCGTCACCTTCATTATCCCTCAACCACGCGATCGCGTCATTCCATTTTCACCCCAATCACGCGATCGCGTGCTCCACGCGTTCGCGTGGATTCAAAATCACTAACACCCACCCACGAGAAACCCTACCCCTCCGCTCTGCACCCTCTCCTCCCTCCTCTGCAACCCACCACCGTCGGCCCACCACCAGCATCGCCGCGCAGCCACCACCCACCGACCACCACGCCCCCCTAATTCTTCTCCCCCTTCCCTTCTTCCCCCTTCTTCCTCTCCTCCACGACACTACTGCCGCCCCGTCACCGAACCGCCACCGCCACCATCCCAAAACCTCCAGCTAACCACCACCACCTTCATTACCCTAACCAAACTCGCCCCTCTTCTCCCCTCTCTCTCAGCCAACCCCACCGCCGCCAAGGACCGCCGCCTCGCAGCCCTGCCACCACCGTGAAACCCCAGCGCCGCCGTGTCAACCATCCAACCCAACACCATATCTCTGAGCCCTAATTCCGTTCCCCTGCCCACCAGGTTCCGCAGAACACCGATTCCTCTATCAGTTAGTTAGTTAGTTGTATATTTTTTAGTTTCTATTCAAATTAGGATAGTTAGAGATGCATGATCGTAGTGGATTTTAGGTGGTTAGGTAGCTAGGATGTGGTTAGTGGATTTAGGCGTGATAATTGCGCCGTTCTTGCTACCTATTTTTATCTGATTCGCAATTCTGAATTTGCTGTGATGATGATGCTGTTCATATGTTGCTCTTTCATGTTTGATGCTGCTGTTACACTATTCTTTAATTTGTTAATCTTTTCAGCACTATTTAATGTCATATGAACTGATTTTCTTGCTGTTTATTACCCGGGACCATCCAATTTTAGCCGGAATGCTGCCCAAATTTTTTCAGCAAATTGTTTCACTCAACTCCCGTTCATGAATTGGTTTTGGCGATTTCAAGTTTTGCGCTGTTTGGTTTCAAGCTAGCCAATTCATGAATGAATGGGCTTGCATTCTCACTCTTTCTGGTTCCCGGATTACTAAATTGCATTATTGATGATTTCTTTTCTTTCCTTTAGCAATCTTATATATTATCATCAATAAACTGCAACCTTTGCTTGAATACGAGTTGATTGTTCTTCAAGTTTGTGAATTTATTGTTAACTAGGAAACCCATTATCATGCCACTTACTTTAACTTTCTTTTTACTTACTAACTGCTTTAACTTTCTAACTTCTCTTTTTACCTAACCACTTTAACTTTCTAATTCAACATGATTACTGTTTTTTCTAATTAACAAGAATCCCACATATCATATATTTTGGATTGTGATTTTTACTCTCAAACCTTTCACTTGCATACAGTCCAAAATTTACTTATATTTAAATCATCTCATGCTTCTATTGCTCTTTTGCCTTTATGCCTATATTGATAAACCCTATTTGCTTACCTGTTTTCCTACTTTAGTTCTTAAACTGTACTCTGAAATTTCTGCTTTTCAGGATGTCTGACCCTAAAAGTAAAGGAAAGGGTAAAGCAACTACCGGCAAAAGAAAAAGAGGAGAAGCTTCTACCTCTATTTTGGATATCCTGCATGACGATTCCTGGCGGGAGAAGAACTTTACCCTGCAGGAAAAGGCTGATCAGCTACTACCTGCCACAGACCCTGTCAAGTTTACCAACAGATACTGTGAACTAAAGTATCCAGTTTTTGCCACTTCCAGGAACCTATACCTGGAAAGGACCCTCAAAATTCCAGAAGAACTCCAACAATATACTTCGAAACAAATTAAACAGAGAGGTTGGTTCTTCTTGGAAAGGAACCTGACTGAAGTCAACTCATCCTGGGTATGAAAATTCTATTGCAACTACCTCAAAATATCCCTGGATGCAATCCAACTCAGAGGCAAGCAGATACTGGTTACTGAGGAGGTACTTGAAGAAATCCTCCAACTTTAGCCTAAGTCAGATCAGCCAGACGGTTACCAAAAAGCTGAGGAGGATATGAGGTTCATGAGATTTGACTGAGACGCAGTCAATAAGACCATAGCTCTTGATCCTACTGTCCCATCGGTCATGGGCAAGTCCGCAGTGGCCCCCAAAGGAATTAAGATCATTTATCTGAACGATGAGGCTCAGATTTGGCAGCAGATTCTGAGTAACTATGTAATGTCGAGCACTCATGAGACAGAGGTGCCAGCTGCTATGATTACCCTCATCTGGTGTGTGATGGAGGGAAAAGACTTATATCTGCCCCGCTTTATCCGGTATTACATGGCCAGATTCCATGTCAGAGGCACCCTCCCATTCCCATACCTGATCACTCAGTTGGGCCGCCGAGCTGAGGTGCCCTGGGAGCTGGCAGATGAGAAGCCAACCGTTGCAGACTGCAAGAAGATTATCCCTCACAACAGAAAGTTCCAGGCTTTAGGCTACAGACCTCCATTTCTCACTGACTCTGCTGAGGCAGCCACATCTTCTGCTGCCCCTTCAGGCCCTGCTGCACCTGCCACCACTACTGCACCCTCACCTGCTTCAGAGCCCATCTACCACCTCGTGCATCGCTTATTTGACCGGTTGGACCAGATGGAGCGCCGCAACCAGTGGCGATATGAGAGATTTGAGCGTCTCAACAAGCAACGCTATGAACACTTAAAGTTGATGATCCGGTCTGGCCACCACGACATCCTCTCCGAGCCTGACACCCCTTCTGAGCCATCTGAGGAGGAGGCAGACGATCATGAGAAGGAGGCACATGCAAAGGCTGCGCAGGCAGGACCTGAGCAGGCTGCGCCACACCATTAGGAGCCCCATCAGATACAGCCGGCTGATCCAGAGATCCCTCTATAGGCAGAGCCTCCACTTCAGCAGGCAGACCCTCCGACACTCATACAAACTGCAGAGCCTCAGACCACCACAGAGACACCTACTGCACATCCTTCCGGAGATGGCACTTCTTCACACCCAGCTTGAGTGAGCATCGAGGACAATGCTATTATTTAAGTGTGGGGAGGTCGCCATCTCCAGCAAACTTTATTTTGGTGAACCACTTTTCAGACTCTCTTTTTATCCTATTTTGATTATTTTTCTGTATTTTTATTTTTTATTTTTATTTTATCCTATCTTATTTATCTTCCAGTACTTGCACACTTTTCTGTATTTTTACTGTATTTCTGCATTTTGCACTTTGGTTTATATATTTATCTTAGATATCTAGTTTAGTTGCACTTTTAGCTTATTAAGTTGTGATATAGAATATATGGATTAATTAGTTTGGTTTACCTTTTTAGCATACGATAATTTGGATTAATTGGAAATAAAAAGAGTAAACTAGAGACCTTAGTATAACAGAATCACAACAATCCACACACTGTATATATATATAGCAACAAATGTGAGTTAGTTAACAACATTTCTTTAAGGAAAAACACTAAGTTTTTAAGAGCCATCCTAAGATTCACATTGAGAATAATAGAAACTCTTGATTTCTACTTGCATGACATACATAACTGATATATGGTTTTTGAGCCAACGAACACACAACTTGTGAGTTTTTGAGCTTAATTGTATGCTTACATTTAACCATAAATTTCATTCCTGTGTGTTTCGCATTTCTTTTCTATGCTTGTAATCTTTACTTTGTTTTAATCTATATGTCTAATATAGAATGTAGATACATACCCACATATGATTGAGGCCATTATTTGAATTTTTTCTCACTTATCCCAAATAAGCCTACCTCCTACATCACCTTTGTTAGCCCCCTTGAGCCTTTTGATCCCCTCATGTTCTATAACCACATTACTAGCCTTAAGCGGAAAAACAAAATTAAAAATCCCAAGTTGAATCCTTGGTTAGCTTAAGATAGAAATTGTGATGCACACTAAGTATGGGGAAACGTGGGAACATAGGTTGATAGGGAAGGGTTAAATTAATAATCAGGATTTTGGGAGCATACTCATATGAAACCCAATTAAATGAAAACACCATGTGCATTGAAAATGTTATGTTTATGTTATATGTGATTCGCCCCAATAATAAATTAATGCACATGGAGGTAAAAAACAAAATAAACTTGGTACATGAGTATGTGACACAAAAGTGAAAAAAATTGGAAAAACCAGGATAATTTTAAAATTTTTATAGGAAATGTATATATTAGGTGAGATCTTAGACTAATTAAGGATTCAACTTATAGCTCACTTAGCCTTATATATACCCTAACCTTTACCTTGGTCTCATTACAACCTTGAAAAAACCTCATGATGTTTGTATGTATACATTGTATATTTGTTGATTGGTTAGATGAAGAACAAAATTTTAGAAAGCATGAATAGAAAAGAATAGAGTGATTAATCCCAAACACTGAGTGACTAGAGAGTAAACACAAAATCCAGTGAGGGTTCAATAGCTCATCTCCATATATCCAAATTTAATTATTTAACTGTCTTGCAAGTTTGCAAAATATTTTAACCCAACTCAACTGTGAAAGTATTTTAATATGGCTTGGTCTTAATTTTACATATATGATTCCTTGGAGAATATGAATAAAATTAACCACATGTAAGCTCTATATATATAGGTGGATAGTAATTAGAATTGCATGATTCATGTAGGTAGCTTTAATTTAGAATAGATTGCATTGCATAAGATTCCACCATTCTACCTTTACTCTTTCTCTTGGATTTAGCATGAGGACATGCTATTGTTTTAAGTGTGGGGAGGTTGATAAACCCATATTTTATGATTTATCTTGTACTCAATTTGAATATTTTTATCAATTCTTCACCCACTTATTCATATAAATTGCATGGTTTTACTTTTCCTTCCTTATTTTATGATATATGTGAAAAACATATTTCCTATGCTTTAAAAACATTAAATTTAATTATTCTTTATTACCATTCGATGCCGTGATTTGTGTGTTAAGTATTTTTAGGTCTCATAGACCAGGAACGGCTTAAAGGACAGAAAGGAAACATACAAAAATAGAAGAAAAGCACAAACATGGAGTTTTGAAGAAAAGGCAGCGACGCGAACGCATGGATAACGCGGACGCGTGCCTAGCGCGAAATAGCATCGACATGAATGCGTGACTGACGCGGACGCGTGCCTTGAGCAGAACGCAAATGACACAAACGCGTGACCGACGCGTACGCATGACAAGAAAAAAATCCAGACCACGCGAACGCATGACCCACGCGTACGCGTGACAGACGCCACATACAGGAATCTGCAGAAAACGCCACCAGCGATTTCTGGACCCTTTTTTGGCCTAATTCCAAATCCAAAAATACAAAATATAAGCCAGAGAATGGAGGAATCAAAGAGAACAAGGAAGAAATAATGACAACATTCATAATACATAATTTTTAGGATTTAGATGTAGTTTTTGGAGAGATATGCTCTCTCCTCTCTCTCAAGTTTTAGGATTAGAATTTCAACTTCTTTTCCGGTTCAATGTTCCTTTAATTTATTTTCTACTCTTATTTATTCTATTACTTTAATTGTTATCTATCTTTTCAATTTGGCTTATGAACCATTCATGTTAGGATTTTCTTAATTAATATAAATTGAGGTATTTCAGATATAAGATCGTTTTATTCTATTTATGTTATTGATGTTTTCGATTTATCCAAATTATTTTCATTCGAGTAGATTTTATTCCTTTTTGGCTTTGGTTGATTAATTGGTAACACTTGAGTTATCAAACTCAGCTATGGATTGAAATTGGAGTTGCTAATTGATTCGAATCGCTCTAAAGCTAGTCTTTCCACAGGAGTTGACTAGGACTTGAGGATCAATTTAATTAGTCCACTTGACTTTCCTTTATTTAGTAAGGGTTAACTAAGTGTGAGCAAAAATCCAATTCTCATCACACCTGATAAAGGATAACTAGGATAGGATTCCCAGTTCTCATACCTTGCCAAGAGTTTTCTTTATAATTATTAATTTATTTTTCCTGTCATTTAAATCACTTGTTTCCTTATTTCAAAAACCCAAAAATATACAATTTCCATAACCAATAATAAATCATACCTCCCTGCAATTCCTTGAGAAGACGACCCGAGGTTTCAATACTTCAGTTATAAATTTATTTGGGTTTTGTTACTTGTGACAACCAAAGTTTTTGTACGAAAGGATTCTTTGCTGGTTTAGAAACTATACTTACAACGCGATTATTTTTATAAAATTCTAAATTAGCAGGAATCCGCTCGTCACCCAAACATAAAAAATTTCACAGAAAAGCATAATCTGTTGAGGCATCTCACCCCTCTTGGATATGTTACCAAACCTTTGGCATGGGGAATAAGATTTACAAAATTCAGCAGCATCTTTAAAAAGAGTAGGCCCCCAGAATCCACAGTCTAAGATTTTTCTAGCTGTTCTTTGAGGTCCAAAATGTCCTCCACTCTCAGAAGAGTGGCATGCCTCTAAAATGGACTGAAATTTTGATTGAGGTATACACCTCCTAATTACCTGGTCAGCACCACACCTCCATAAATATGGGTCATCCCATATATAATATTTAGACTCACTTTTCAGCTTGTCCCTTTGATGTTTAGTAAAATTAGGAGAGAAAGTATGGCTAACTAGATAATTAGCTACAGGTGCATACTAAGGAACTACTTTAGATACTGCATGTAAACTATCAAATGGGAAAGTATCATTGACAGGAGTGGAGTCATCCTTAATGTGCTCAAAGCGACTCAAGTGGTCTGCCACTAAATTCTGGTTACCACTCCTATCCTTAATTTCTAAATCAAATTCTTGCAGCAGCAGTATCCAACGTATTAGTCTTGGTTTGGACTCTTTTTTAGCTAATAAATATTTTAGAGCTGCATGGTCTGAGTATACTACTACCTTGGTACCAAGTAAATAGGCTCAGAATTTATCCAGAGTAAAAATAATAACAAGAAGTATTTTTTCAGTAGTAGTGTAATTAGACTGAGCAGCATCTAAGGTTTTAGATGCATAAGCAATTACGAAGGGATCCTTACCTTCGCACTGGGCCAGCGCCGCTCCTACTGCATGGTTGGAGTCATCACACATAATTTCAAATTGCTGGCTCCAGTCTGGTCTTCTCACAATTAGAGTTTGAGTCAGGACGATTTTCAGCTTATCAAACGCTTTCATGCAATCTTCACTGAATTCGAACTCAATATCTTTCTGTAACAGTCTGGATAAAGGTAATGCTACCTTACTGAAGTCCTTAATGAATTTCCTGTAAAAACCTGCATGGCCAAGGAACGAATGGACTTCCCTCACGGAGGAGGGGTAAGGTAAACTAGAAATGACATCTACCTTTGCTGGATCTACTGAAATAACATTTTTAGAGACAATATGTCCTAGAACAATCCCTTGTTTTACCATAAAATGACACTTTTCAAAATTCAATACAAGGTTTGAACTGACACATCTGTCTAATACTCTAGCTAAACTATCCAAGTAGAGGTCAAATGAATTACCATATACGCTAAAATCATCCATAAAAACTTCCATACAGTTCTCAATAAGATCTGAAAAGATACTTATCATACATCTTTGGAAAGTAGCCGGTGCATTACATAAGCCAAAAGGCATCCTTTTGTATGCATACGTTCCAAAGGGACATGTAAAAGTAGTCTTCTCCTGATCTTCAGGAGCTATATGAATTTGAAAGTAGCCTGTATAACCATCTAAAAAGCAGTAATGGGATTTACCTGACAGACGATCAAGCATCTTATCAATGAATGGCAAAGGGTAGTGATCCTTGCGAGTAGCTTGGTTGAGACGCCTATAGTCAATGCAAACCCTCCATGAATTCTGAACTCTAGTTGTCAGGAGTTCTCCATGCTCATTCTTGACTGTTGTGACTCCAGACTTCTTGGGCACCACTTGTACTGGACTGGCCCATTCACTGTCTGAGATGGGGTAAATGATATCTGCTTCAAGTAGCCTGGTTACTTCTTTCTTGAAAACTTCTAAGATGGTGGGATTCAATCTTCTTTGAGGTTGACGGACAGGTTTTGATTCCTCTTCTAAATATATTCTGTGCTCACAAACTTGAGGGCTAATGCCTACTATATCCGCCAAGCTCCATCCAATTACTCTCTTATGTTTTCTCAGCACACTGAGCAGTTGCTCTTCTTGTTGAGAAGTGAGTTCCTTTGCAATGATAACTGGGAACTTCTGATTATCCTCAAGGTAAGCATACTTGAGGTGTGGAAGAAGGGGCTTCAATTCCAATTTCTGCTCTTGGCTGGGCTCTGGATCATCCGAGGTTAGTGATAATGGTAAAGTGTCTTCATTATGTTCAGAGGGTGTCCCCACACTTGGACCTTGCTCCATGTGTTTCTCTTCTACTTCTTCTTGGTGAACTTCAGCTATAGTTTCATCAATGATGTCGCACTGGAAGATAGAATAATCTTCCGGAGGGTGCTTCATAGCTTCATTTAAACTGAAACTCGCTGTTCTGCCATCTATTTCAAAGGAGTAAGTTCATGAGAATGCATCCAGCTTGAATTTTGAAGTCTTCAGGAATGGTCTTCCTAGAAGGATTGATGATGGTCTTCCTGAGTCATTAGGGGGCATTTCCAGGATATAGAAGTCAATGAGAAATGTAAGCCCCTTAATGCTCACTAATACATCTTCAGCAATTCCAATTACTGTAATAATGCTTTTATTTGCTAACAAAAAATGAGCTGCCGACCTTTTTAAAGGAGGGAGCCTTAGAGTATCATATATAGACAATGGCATTATACTAACACACGCTCCTAAGTCACACATGCAATCAGAAAATATTACACCTCCAATGGTACAGTTAACCATGCATGGACCTGGATCACTACATTTTTCAGGTATACCTCCCATTAAAGCAGATATAGAACTACCTAAAGAAATAGTTTCTAATTCATTAATTTTATCTTTGTGTATGCATAAATCCTTCAGAAACTTTGCATATTTAGGTACTTGCTGAATAACATCAAAAAGGGAAACAGTTACCTCAACCTTTTTGAAAATTTCTACCATTTTGGGATCAAGTTCCATCTGCTTTCTGGACTTTCTTACAAGGTGTAGGAATGGGATAGGGATGGCACCACTTGCAGCCTCTACATCCTCTAGTGCTCCATTCCTTGGCTGAGCCATTTCTTCTTCAACCTTGTCTTGTACTTCATCTTCTTCTTCAGCATCTTCCACTTCCACTGAGTCTTCGATTTGGGTGTGTTCTATTGGGCTTGGCTCCTCCTGATTCCTCTCTGGCAGTGTGGTTCCAGACCTTAAGGTAATAGCATTGATTCTACCCTTGGGATTAGGTAAGGGTTGAGAAGGAATTCCACTGGAGCTTAAAGGTTGGTTAGTGGAAGTAGGTAATGATTCTATCCAGGTGGCGAGAGCTTGTAAAGTAGCATTCAGACCATTTAGAGTAGAGTTCAGTGTAGTCTGCATGTCTTGTTGTCCTTGTGCGAGAGAACGAAGCATCTCGTTATTTGAAGAGGAAGTGGGATAAGTGATCTGTGGGACTTGTTGTTGGTTATGCTGGGGGTCCTTGTGACTATCTTAGGTGAGGAGCTCTGTAAGGTTGGTTCTGATTCTGTTGTCTGTTGTTGTTATTCCACCTCTGGTTTCCATTATTGTCTCTGCCTCCTCGGTTATAGTTGTCCCTCCAGCCATGGTTGGAATTATCTCTCCAACTTTGGTTAGAGTTGTCCTGCCATCTTTGGTTATAGTTTTCTCCTTGGTTGTAGTTGCCACCTTGTTGATTGTATCCTTGATTCGGTCGATCATAGAAGTTATGAGTAGCTGCCATAGTGTTATCTTCTTGTTGGAGTTGCGAGCATTCATCAGTATAATGACTATAGTCAGCACAGATTCTGCATACTCTTTGTGGAACTAACTGCTGGCTTTGTTGTGGTGGAGAAGGCTGAACTTGTTGTTGTTGGTTCAACTGCATTTGCTTCAGTAGGTTGGTCATTTCACATATACTCTGTGTAAGAGCAGAAGTTTCAGTGCTGGAGGAAACTTCTACAACAGCTTTTGAGTGGTTTTTCCTGTGCCTGTGATTTCTAGTAGACTCAGCTAAGTTGCTAATCATGTGATAGGGGCATGCGTCTAGAAGGTTCTTAAAGCGCTCCCAGTACTCGTAAAGAGTTTCTGATTCACCTTGAACAATGCATGAGATCTCTTTCCTTAGTCTGTCTGTAACTTCAGCTGGAAAGTATTTTTCTAAAAATTCTCTCCTGAGCGTATCCCAGTTGGTAACAGTCGCTTTAGGTTGGGAGTAGTACCACTCCCTCGCCTTTCCCTCAAGAGAAAACGGGAAGGCGGTTAACAGAATAGAAGTTTCATTCGCACCATGACGCCTAATAGTAGAACAGGCTGTCTGGAAATCCCTTATGTGCTTAATAGGCTCTTGAGCAGGTAAGCCATGAAACTTGGGCATCAAATTGATTAATGCAGTCTTCAGCTCAAAATCTGCAGCCAGAGTTGGATGATGTACTTGATACGGCTGCAGTGTAAAATCTGGGACTCCAGCTTCCTGGAGAGTAATCCTCCTAGGTGCTGCCATGCTATCTGCACGTGAATCAACTGAATCAGTAGTAAAGGAGCTTGTTTCGCTCTCAGATGGCGGTTCAGATTCACCCTCAGATGAGACTGGTGAATCGATAACAATCACTTCACCACCCTCAGAGGCTAACCTGCGTCGAGCTCGCCTAATACGTGAAATAGTTCTTTTAATTTCAGGATCAAATGCAGCTAAGCTTGGATTAGGCAGCAAACGCGTCATTCGATGAGAGAAATGTATAGCTCATGGTAATAAAATAAAATAAAATATGCAAATAAAATAAAAATACGTACACTAATTAATAATTTAGCACACAATTGTAACTCCCCGGCAACGGCACTAAAAACTGGTGCGTGGCGGAAGTTAGGTCAATTAAGAGATTATAATATAATAGAACAGCATTGCGAGTATAGCTCTTAACTAGCTAAAATCTGCCTCACCAATTTAGAAGAGTGTCACAAAAATTTAGAATAGAAAAATACAGGGAGTATGAGTCCTAGGTCGTCTCCTAACGAGTTGCGAGAAAGGATGCTATTTTATTAATTAGGAATTTCCACGAGAGTTTGAGAGTTGAATAATGAGCAATTAAATAATTGTAAATTAAAACAATAAAAACTAAGAATGATTATTAATATTCTAGGTAAAAAGCCTTGACTGGAGAAATGATTAATTAGAAGTTCTATCCTTGTTGGGATCTCTTAAGTGTAGTATTAAAAAGGTTGTTGTCTTTACTTAGTTAACCCTTACTAAATAAAGGAAAGTCAAGTGATTGAGCTAATTCTTATTCGCAAATCTTAGTCCTCTCCCTTGGGAAGGTCTAGCGTTAGTAAATACAGAACTAGCCAACAACTTCTAGTTTAATCAACACCTAAGCCTTCCAACTCAAGTGTCTCCTCCTAATCAACCCCCATGTCAAGTATGGAGTCTACTCCATTGACATGAATATAACGCTCATAAAAATATAAGAAGAAGATATGATGAATTTAAATAAAATAGGGATTCAAAATTGATTAAAAATAAAAGTAATCCTTTGCATTAACAATTCATGAAAATAATCCACTTACTACTTTAAACAAGAATTAAAAATATGAAATAAATAAAAGAGTAAGTAAGGAAACAAACTAGAGTAGTATCTTCAACGGAGGTAATGACTCTTCAATATCCAAAAGCAAAAGCAATAAACTGGGAATGTAAAGAGAAACTAGAGGAAGAGTAATTCACTCTAGATTCAGATCTAAAACTATCCTAATGAGAATATATCAATGTGTCTAAAGTTGTGTTTTTGAGTCTCTGCATGTTCCCTAGCTTTATTCTGTGTTTCTGGGCCGAAAACTGGGTCAAAACGCGGCCCGAAATCGCCCTCAACGTTTTCTTTTATTTCTACAGATCACACAGGTCATGCGTACATGTCGTCCACGCGTTCACGTCATTCAGCGATTTTTCTTGTCACGCGTACGCGTCGTCCACGCGTTCGCGTTATTTGTACAGACTCCAATCCATGCGTTCACATCAGGCACGCACACGCGTCGCTGCAATTTTCTCCATTCCGCGCGCTCGCGTGAGCCATGCGCGCGCGTTGGTGTTCGCTGGTCATCTCCTTAGTTTCTTGTGTTCCTTCCATCATAAAGCCTGAAACACTTAACACACGGATCATGGCATCGAATAGTATAAAGAAGAATTAAAATATACTAATTAAAGTTCTTTAGGAAGCAAGTTTTCAATCATAGAATAATACTAGGAAGGGGTTATAAAATCATGCAAATCATATGAATAAGTGGGTGAAGACTTGATGAAACCACTCAATTAAACACAAGATAAACCATAAAATAGTGGTTTATCATGGACTAATCAATTTGATTCCTCAAGTCCTAGTCAACTCCTAAGGAAAGACTAGCTTTAGAGGGATCCAAACTAATTAGCAAATTCCAATTTTCACTCAACAAGGAGTTTGATAACTCAAGTGTCACCAATTACTCCACCAAAGCCAAAAGGGGAAAAATCCAAATTATTTATATCATAAATAGAAGAAAGCAATCATAAATCTGAAATACCTCAAATTACATTAAATAAAGAATTCAAATCTAACATGGAGATTTCATAAATCAAATTGGGAAAATAAACAAACTAAAGCCATAGAATAAATAAAAGTAGAAGAGAAACTAAATTAAAGGAACATTGAACCTGGAATGAAGAAGGAGTATACCTAACCTAAGAGAAATCCTAAATCCTAAAACCTAAGAAAGAGGAGAGAGCCTCTCTCTAGAAACTACATCTAAAACCTAAATTGTTGTGAATTGATGTTGTGTCAATGAATGGATCAATTCCCCCACTTTATAGCCTCTAATCTATGTTTTCTGGGCCAAAAACTGGGTCAAAAACAGCCTAGAAATTGCCCCCAGTGATTTCTGATACGTCCAGCACATAGCAAAGTCACGCGTGAGCATGGATTGGATTTTTGCCAGGTCACACGTACGTGTGATCTACGCGTGCGCATCACCTATCTTCGGGGCAGCAATGAAAAATTATATATCGTTGCGAAGCCCCGGATGTTAGCTTTCCAATGCAACTAGAGCCGTCTCATTTGGACCTATGTAGCTCAAGTTATGATCAATTGAGTGCGAAGAGGTCAGGTTGGACAGCTTTAGCAGTTCCTTCAGTTTCTTGTATTCCTTCCACTTTTGCATGCTTCCTTTCCATCCTCTAAGCCATTCCTACCCTATAGAGCCTGAAATCACTTAACATATATATGACGGTATCAAATGGTAATAAGAGAGGATTAAAATTAGCTAAATTAAGACCAAAGAAACATGTTTTCAATCATAGCACAAAAGTAGGAAGGGAAATGTAAAACATGCAATTACATGAATAAATGTGAGACTAGTGGATAAAATCCTCTCAATTAAGCACAAGATGTACCACGAAATAGTGGTGCATCAGTGGGCATAGACTCTCGACCGAAGCACACGGTCAGTGTCTTTGGACGCTCCTCGTCATCCAGCTCCTTGCAGACGTACTTTTGCTTTCCCCTTTCTTGCTTACTTTGTCTTCCTCCTTGTTGCATGTGGATTTGTTGGGCATTGTAATGTCTACTCAATTCCTCTGGTGCAACAGAGGTACCCTCGTCCTGTGTCTTAAAACCCAATAATCTTGCGGGATTCCTCTGATACTCTAACCACACGGCATCCATGGTGAGGTCGCCTAGAATTCTAGAGCATATATTTGAAAGGGATTCGGGAATTAGGGGTAGCATCACGGATCTCATCCCATGAACCTGAGATATGGTGACCTCAGTTTTCAACGCAGTTGAGAATGTTTCGAGTTTTGTTTTTTTTTTCATAACACCTGCTAACACGGGAGATAATATGCATTGCAGACAGATGACACAATCCTCAGCAAGACTATTCATAAACCAGCTCTCTTTTACCGTGGCATTTTGTAGAAGACCGCTCAGTCCCATGGTCTCCAATGACAGTAGAAGGGCCATGACCATCAAGGACTGAGTAACGTCACAATGAAGGACTTGTGTCAGGGTCTTGAATGCAGTTTGGTCTGTTTCATGAAACATATCCAAACATTCTACTGCCATGCTTGCGGGCTTCCTTCTAGTATCCATTTTCTATGAGGCAGAATATGGAACAATATAGTTTTATAGTAGTATTTTGTGCGTATTCCACCAACTCGAAGCCTCCCTCTTGTACGCATGCAGCATGGTCTCTACTTTATTGCACCATGTTGCTCATTGTCCTAGACTAACCATCACCTACCATGGAAGATTAATTAATGAATAGCCTTAATTATTAATTATGTGGTATATGGATATCACTTGGCGCAATTAAGTGTTTCTTCTTCTAATAAAACCTGCATAACCTTTACCTAATATGGAGAAATTGAAGTTTAATTTAGTAAACCTTTACGATTCATGGTTTATACCAAGAAAAACAAAAAATAATTATCAAGGTTTTTGAATAATTATTTTAGAGTGTATGCTTTAGTACCTAAAGTTTTATCAGTGCATATAGTTTAGTTTACGGTTTAGGCTGTATGGTCTAGTATTTAAGGGTCCAGTGCGTATAGTTTACGATTTACGATTTAGGGTTTAGGTTTTACGGTTGTGTGATTTAGGGTTAGTTCCTTCCGGTTAACGGTTCACGATTTATGATTTAGGTTCAGCGGTTTAAGGTATGCGGTTTTCGGTTCATTGCGTAAGGTTTACGATTTTCTGTTTATGGTTTAGCTTCTAGGGTTTACGGTTCCTAGTTTACTTTCTATGGTATACTGGTTTAGGGTTTACAATTTATGCTATGAGGTCTAGTATTTAAGGGTCCAGTAGGTATAGTTTACGATTTACGGTTTAGCGTTTAGGTTTTACGGTTGTATGGTTTAGGGTTAGTTCCGTCTGGTTTAGGGTTCACGATTTACGGTTCAGGTTCAGCGGTTTAAGGTATGCAGTTTCCAGTTTAATGCGTAGAGTTTACGATTTTCTGTTTACGGTTCCCAGTTTACTTTCTATGGTATACTGGTTTAGGGTTTACGGTTTAGGCTGTACGGTCTAGTATTTAAGGGTCCAGTGGGTATAGTTTACGATTTACGATTTAGGGTTTAGGTTTCGGTTTTTGGTTCAATACGTAGAGTATACGATTTTCTGTTTACAGTTTAGCTTCAAGGATTTACGGTTCCCAGTTTACTTTCTATGGTATACTGGTTTAGGATTTACGGTTTAAGCTGTACGGTCTAGTATTTAAGGGTCCAGTGCGTATAGTTTAGGATTTACGGTTTAGTGTTTAGGTTTTACGGTTGTGTGGTTTAGGGATAGTTCCTTCCGGTTTAGGGTTCACGATTTACGGTTCAGATTCAGCAGTTTAAGGTATGCGGTTTTCGGTTCAATACGTAGAGTTTACGATTTTCTATTTACAGTTTAGATTCTAGGGTTTGCGATTCCCATTTTACTTTCTATGGTATACTGGCTTAGGATTTACGGTTTAGGCTGTACGGTCTAGTATTTAAGGGTCCAGTGCGTATAGTTGAGGATTTACGGTTTAGGGTTTAGGTTTTACGGTTGTGTGGTTTAGGGTTAGTTCCTTCCAGTTTAGGGTTTACGATTTACGTTTCAGGTTCAGAGGTTTAAGGTATGTGGTTTCCAGTTCAATGCGTAGAGTTTACGGTTTTCTGTTTACGGTTTAGCTTCTAGGGTTTACGATTCCCAGTTACTTTCTTTGGTATATTGGTTTAGGGTTTACGGTTTAGGCTGTACGGTCTAGTATTTAAGGGTTCAGTGCGTATAGTTTAGGATTTACGGTTTAGAGTTTAGGTTTTACGGTTGTGTGGTTTAGGGTTAGTTCCTTCCGGTTTAGGGTTCACAATTTACGGTTCAGGTTCAGCGGTTTAAGGTATGCAATTTTCGGTTCAATGCATAGAGTTTACGGTTTTCTGTTTACGGTTTTGCTTCTAGGGTTTACGGTTCTCAGTTTACTTTCTATGGTATACTGGCTTAGAGTTTACGGTTTAGGCTGTACGATCTAGTATTTAAGGGTCCAGTGCATATACTTTAGGATTTACGATTTAGGGTTTAGGTTTTACGGTTGTGTGGTTTAAGGTTAGTTCCTTCCGGTGTAGAGTTCACGATTTACGGTTCAGGTTCAGCGGTTTAAGGTATGCGGTTTTTGGTTCAATGCGTAGAGTTTACGGTTTTCTGTTTATAATTTAGCTTTTAGGGTTTACGGTTCCCAGTTTACTTTCTATGGTATACTGGTTTAGTGTTTACGGTTTAGGCTGTATGGTCTAGTATTTAAGGGTCCAGTGCGTATAGTTTACGATTTATGGTTTAGGGTTAGTTCCTTTCGGTTTAGGGTTCACGATTTACGGTTCAGGTTCAGCGGTTTAAGGTATGCGGTTTCCGGTTCAATACGTAGAGTTTACGATTTTCAGTTTACGGTTTAGCTTCTAGGGTTTACGGTTCCCAATTTACTTTCTATGGTATACTGGTTTAGGATTTATGGTTTAGGCTGTACGGTCTAGTATTTAAGGGTCTAGTGCGTATAGTTTAGGATTTACGGTTAAGTGTTTAGGTTTTACGGTTGTGTGGTTTAGGGTTAGTTCCTTCCAATTTAGGATTCACGATTTACGGTTCAGGTTCAGCGGTTTAAGGTATGCACTTTCCGGTTCAATGCGTAGAGTTTATGGTTTTCTGTTTACAGTTTAGCTTCTAGGGTTTATGGTTCCCAGTTTACTTTCTTTGATATACTGGTTTAGGATTTACGGTTTAGGCTGTACGGTCTAGTATTTAAGGGTCTAGTGCATATAGTTTAGGATTTACGGTTTAGGGTTTAGGTTTTACGATTGTGTGGTTTAGGGTTAGTTCCTTCCGATGTAGAGTTCACGATTTACGGTTCAGGTTCAGCGGTTTAAGGTATGCGGTTTTCGGTTCAATGCGTAGAGTTTACGGTTTTCTGTTTACGATTTAGCTTCTAGGGTTTATGGTTCCCAGTTTAGTTTCTATGGAATACTGGTTTAGGGTTTACGGTTTAGGCTGTATAGTCTAGTATTTAAGGGTCCAATGCGTATAATTTACGATTTATGGTTTAGGGTTTAGATTTTACAGTTGTGTGGTTTAGGGTTAGTTCCTTCCGATTTTGGGTTCATGATTAACGGTTCAGGTTAAGCAGTTTAAGGTATGCGGTTTCCGGTTCAATACGTAGAGTTTACAGTTTTTAGTTTATGGTTTAGCTTTTAGGGTTTACGGTTCCCAGTTTACTTTCTATTGTATACTGGTTTATGATTTACGATTTGGGCTGTACGGTCTAGTATTTAAGGGTCCAGTGGGTATAGTTTACGATTTACAGTTAAGGGTTTAGGTTTTACGGTTGTGTGGTTTAGGGTGAGTTCCTTCTGATTTAGGGTTCACGATTTACGGTTCAGGTTCAGCGGTTTAAGGTATGCGATTTCCAGTTCAATGCGTAGAGTTTACGGTTTTCTATTTACAGTTTAGATTCTAGGGTTTACGGTTCTTTTACGGTTGTGTGGTTTAGGGTTAGTTCCTTCCGGTTTAGGGTTCACAATTTACGGTTTAGGTTCAGCTATTTAAGGTATGCGGTTTTCGGTTCAATACGTAGAGTTTACGGTTTTCTATTTACAGTTTAGATTCTAGGGTTTACGGTTCCCAGTTTACTTTCTATGGTATACTGGCTTAGGGTTTTCGGTTTAGGCTATACGGTCTAGTATTTAAGGGTCCAGTGCGTATAGTTTAGGATTTACGGTTTAGGGTTTAGGTTTTACGGTTGTGTGGTTTAGGGTTAGTTCCTTCCAGTTTAGGGTTTACGATTTACGGTTCAGGTTCAGCGGTTTAAGGTATGCGATTTCCAGTTCAATGCGTAGAGTTTACAGTTTTCTGTTTACGGTTTAACTTCTAGGGTTTACGGTTCCCAGTTACTTTCTTTGGTATATTGGTTTAGGGTTTACGGTTTAGGTTGTGCGGTCTAGTATTTAAGGGTTCAGTGCATATACTTTAGGATTTACGGTTTAGAGTTTAGGTTTTACGATTGTGTGGTTTAGGGTTAGTTTCTTCCGATTTAGGTTCACAATTTACGGTTCAGGTTCTGCGGTTTAAGGTATGCAGTTTTCGGTTCAATGCATAGAGTTTACAGTTTTCTATTTACGGTTTAGCTTCTAGGGTTTACGGTTCTCAGTTTACTTTCTATGGTATACTGGCTTAGGATTTACGGTTTAGGTTGTACGATCTAGTATTTAAGGGTCCAGTGCGTATATTTTAGGATTTACGATTTAGGGTTTAGGTTTTACGGTTGTGTGGTTTAGGGTTAGTTCCTTCCGGTGTAGAGTTCACGATTTACAGTTCAGGTTCAGCGGTTTAAGGTATGCGGTTTTTGGTTCAATGCGTAGAGTTTACGATTTTCTGTTTACAATTTAGCTTCTAGGGTTTACGGTTCCCAGTTTACTTTCTATGGTATACTGGTTTAAGGTTTACGGTTTAGGCTGTATGGTCTAGTATTTAAGGGTCCAGTGCGTATAGTTTACGATTTATGGTTTAGGATTTAGATTTTACAGTTGCGTGGTTTAGGGTTATTTCCTTCTGGTTTAGGGTTCACAATTTACGGTTCAGGTTCAGCGGTTTAAGGTATGCAGTTTCCGGTTCAATACGTAGAGTTTACGGTTTTCAGTTTACGGTTTAGCTTCTAGGGTTTACGGTTCCTAGTTTACTTTCTATGGTATATTGGTTTAGAGTTTACGGTTTAGGCTGTACGGTCTAGTATTTAAGGGTCTAGTGCGTATAGTTTAGGATTTACGGTTAAGTGTTTAGGTTTTACGGTTGTGTGGTTTAGGGTTAGTTCCTTCCAGTTTAGGATTCACGATTTACGTTTCAGGTTCAGCGGTTTAAGGTATGCCGTTTCCAGTTCAATGCGTAGAGTTTATGGTTTTCTGTTTACAGTTTAGCTTCTAGGGTTTATGGTTCCCAGTTTACTTTCTCTGATATACTAGTTTAGGGTTTACGGTTTAGGCTGTACGGTCTAGTATTTAAGGGTCCAGTGCATATAGTTTAGGATTTACGGTTTAGTGTTTAGGTTTTACGATTGCGTGGTTTAGGGTTAGTTCCTTCCGGTTTAGGATTCACGATTTACGGTGCAGGTTCAGCGGTTTAAGGTATGCGATTTCTGATTCAATGCGTAGAGTTTACGATTTTCTGTTTACGATTTAGCTTCTAGGTTTACGGTTCCCAGTTTACTTTCTATGGTATTCTGGTTTAGGGTTTACGGTTTAGGTTGTACGGTCTAATATTTAACGGTCCAGTGCATATAGTTTAGGATTTACGGTTTAGGGTTTAGGTTTTGCGGTTGTGTGGTTTAGGGTTAGTTCCTTCCAGTTTAGGGATCACGATTTACGGTTTAGGTTCAGCTATTTAAGGTATGCGGTTTCCGGTTCAATGCGTAGAGTTTACGGTTTTCTATTTTCGGTTTAGCTTCTAAGGTTTACGGTTCCCAGTTTACTTTCTTTAGTATACTGGTTTAGGGTTTACGGTTTAGGTTGTACGGTATAGTATTTAAGGGACCAGTGCGTATAGTTTAGGATTTACGGTTTAGGGTTTAGGTTTTATGATTGTGTGGTTTAGGGTTAGTTCCTTCCGGTTTAGGGTTCACAATTTACGGTTTAGGTTCAGCGGTTTAAGGTATGCGGATTTTGGTTCAATGCGTAGAGTTTACGATTTTCTGTTTACAGTTTAGCTTCTAGGATTTACGGTTCCCAATTTTCTTTCTATGGTATACTGGTTTAGGGTTTACAGTTTAGGCTATACAATTTAGTATTTAAGGGTCCAGTGCGTATAGTTTAAGATTTACGCTTTAGGGTTTAGGTTTTACGGTTGTGTGGTTTAAGGTTAGTTCCTTCCAGTTTAGGGTTTACGATTTACGGTTCCAGTTCAGCGGTTTAAGGTATGCGGTTTTCAGTTCAACACGTAGAGTTTACGGTTTTCTGTTTACGGTTTAGCTTCTAGTATTTACGGTTCCCAATTTACTTTCTATGGTATACTGGCTTAGGGCTTACGGTTTAGGCTGTACGATCTAGTATTTAAGGGTCCAGTACGTATAGTTTAGGATTTATGATTTAGGGTTTGGGTTTTACGGTTGTGTGGTTTAGGGTTAGTTCTTACCGGTTTAGGGTTCACGATTTACGATTCAGGTTTAAGGTATGCGGTTTCCGCACAGTTTAGCTTTTAGAGGTTTATGGTTCCCAGTTTACTTTCTATGCTATACTGGTTTAGGGCTTACGGTTTAGGCTGTACAATCTAGTATTTAAGGGTCCAGTGCGTATAGTTTAGGATTTATAATTTAGGGTTTGAGTTTTACGGTTGGGTGGTTTAGGGTTGTTCTTACCGGTTTAGGGTTCACGATTTATGGTTCAGGTTTAGCGGTTTAAGGTATGCGGTTTTCAGTTTAATGCGTAGACTTTACGGTTTTCTTTTTACGGTTTAGCTTTTAGGGTTTATGGTTCCCAGTTTACTTTGTATGGTATACTAGTTTAGGGTTTATAGTTTAGGCTGTACAGTTTAGTATTTAAAGGTCCAGTGCGTATAGTTTAGGATTTACGGTTTAGGGTTTAGATTTTACGGTTGTGTGGTTTAGGGTTAGTTCCTTCTTGTTTAGGGTTCACGACTTATGGTTCAGGCTCAGCGGTTTAAGCTATGCAGTTTTCGATTCAATGCGTAGAGTTTATAGTTTAGCTTCTAGGGTTTACGGTTCCCAGTTTACTTTCTATGGTATACTGGTTTAGGGTTTACGGTTTAGTCTGTACGGTCTAGTATTTAAAGGTCCAGTGCGTATAGTTTAGGATTTACAGTTTAGGGTTTAGATTTTATGGTTGTGTGGTATAGGGTTAGTTCCTTCCGGTTTAGGGTTCACGATTTACGGTTCAGGTTCAGCGGTTTAAGATATGCGATTTCCAGTTCAATGCGTAGAGTTTACGGTTTTCTGTTTACGGTTTAGCTTCTAGGGTTTACGGTTCCCAGTTTACTTTCTATGGTATACTGGTTTAGGGTTTACGGTTTAGGCTGTACGGTCTAGTATTTAAGGGTCCAGTGCGTATAGTTTAGGATTTACTGTTTAGGGTTTAGATTTTATGGTTGTGTGGTTTAGGGTTAGTTCCTTCCAGCTTAGGGTTCACGATTTACGGTTCAGGTTCAGCGGTTTAAGGTATCCGGTTTCAGGTTCAATGCGTAGAGTTTACGATTTTCTATTTACGGTTTAGCTTCTAGGGTTTATGGTTCCCAGTTTACTTTCTATGGTATATGGTTTAGGGTTTACGATTTAGGCTGTATGATCTAGTATTTAAGGGTCCAATGCATATACTTTAGGATTTACGGTTTAGGGTTTAGGTTTTACAGTTGTGTGGTTTAGGATTAGTTCCTTCCAGTTAGGGTTCATGATTTACGGTTCAGGTTCAGCGGTTTAAGGTATGTGGTTTCCGGTTCAATGCGTAGAATTTACGGTTTTCTGTTTACGATTTAGCTTCTAGGGTTTACAGTTCCCAGTTTACTATCTATGTTATATGGTTTAGGGTTTACAGTTTAGGCTGTACGATCTAGTATTTAAGGGTCTAATGCATATACTTTAGGATTTACGGTTTAGGGTTTAGGTTTTACAGTTGTGTGGTTTAGGGTTAGTTCTTTCCGGTTTAGGGTTCATGATTTACGGTTCAGGTTCAGCGGTTTAAGGTATGCAGTTTCCAGTTCAATGCGTAGAGTTTATGGTTTTCTAATTACGGTTTAGCCTCTAGGGTTTACGATTCCCAATTTACTTTCTATGGCAAACTGGTTTAGGGTTTACGGTTTAGGCTGTAAAGTCTAGTATTTAAGGCTCCAATGCGTATAGTTTAGGATTTACGGTTTAGGGTTTTAGTTTTACGGTTGTGTGGTTTAGGGTTAGTTCCTTCCGGTTTAGGGTTCACGATTTATCGTTCAGGTTTAGCAGTTTAAGGTATACGGTTTTCGGTTCAATCCGTAGAGTTTACGGTTTTCTGTTTACGATTTAGCTTCTAGGATTTACGCTTCCCAGTTTACTTTCTATGGTATGCTGGTTTAGCGATTACGGTTTAGGCTGTACGGTCTAGTATTTAAGGGTCCAGTGCGTATAGTTTAGGATTTATGGTTTAGAGTTTAGATTTTACGGTTGTGGGGTTTAGGGTTAGTTCCTTCCGGTTTAGGGTTCACGATTTACGGTTCAGGTTTAGCGGTTTAAGGTATGCGGTTTCAGGTTCAATGCGTAGAGTTTATGATTTTCTGTTTACGGTTTAGCTTCTAGGATTTACGGTTCCCAGTTTACTTTCTATGGTATACTGGTTTAGGGTGTACGATTTAGGGTGTACGGTCTAGTATTTATGGGTCCTGTGCGTATAGTTTAGGATATACGGTTTAGGGTTTGGGTTTTACGGCTGTGTGGTTTAGGGTTAGTTCCTCCCAGTTTAGGGTTCACAATTTACGGTTCATATTTAGCGGTTTAAGGTATGCGGTTTCTGGTTCAATTTGTAGTGTTTACGGTTTTTTATTTACGGTTTAGCTTCTAGGGTTTACGGTTTCTTGTTTACTTTCTATGGTATATTGGTTTAGGATTTACGGTCTAGGCTATTCGGTCTAGTATTTAAGGGTCCAATGCGTATGGTTTAGGATTTATGGTTTAGGGTTTAGATTTTACGGTTGTGTGGTTTAGGGTTAGTTCCTTTCGGTTTGGGGTTCACGATTTACGGTTCAGGTTCCGCGGTTTAAGAAATGCAGTTTCCGGTTCAATACGTAGAGTTTACGGTTTTCTATTTACGATTTAGCCTCTAGGGTTTACGGTTCCCAGTTTACTTTCTATGTTATATGGTTTAGGGTTTACGATTTAGGCTGTACGATCTAGTATTTAAGGGTCCATTGCGTATAGTTTAGGATTTATGGTTTAGGGTATAGGTTTTTTGATTGTCTGGTTTTGGGTTAGTTCCTTCCGATTTAGGGTTCACGATTTACGGTTCAGGTTCAGCGGTTTAAGAAATGCAGTTTCCGGTTCAATACGAAGAGTTTTCGATTTTTTGTTTACGGTTTAGCTTCTAGGATTTACGGTTCCCAGTTTACTTTCTATAGTATACTGGTTTAGGGATTACGGTTTAAGCTGTACGGTCTAGTATTTAAAGGTCCAGTGCTTATAGTTTAGGATTTACGATTTAGGGTTTAGGTTTTACGGTTGTGTGGTTTAGGGTTAGTTCCTTCCGGTTTAGGTTCACTATTTAAGATTCAGGTTCTACGATTTAAGGTATGCAATTTCCGATTCAATGCGTAGAGTTTACGGTTCCCAGTTTACTTTCTATGGTATACTGGTTTAGGGTTTACGGTTTAGGCTGTACGGTCTAGTATTTAAGGGTCCAGTGCATATAGTTTAGAATTTACGGTTTAGGGTTTAGGTTTTACGGTTGTTTGGTTTAGGGTTAGTTCCTTCTGGTTTAGGGTTAACGATTTATGGTTTAGGTTCAGCGGTTTAAGGTTTGTGGTTCCGGTTCAATGCGTAGAGTTTACGGTTTTCTATTTACGGTTCCCGGTTACTTTCTATGGTATACTGGTTTAGAGTTTACGGTTTAGGTTGTACGGTCTAGTATTTAAGGGTGCAGTGCATATAGTTTTGGATTTACGGTTTAGGGTTTAGGTTTTACGGTTGTGTAGTTTAGGGTTAGTTCCTTCCGGTTTAGGGTTCACGATTTACCGTTCAAGTTCAGTAGTTTAAGGTATATAGTTTCCGGTTCAATCCATAGAGTTTACGGTTTTCTGTTTACAATTTAGCTTTTAGGGTTTACGGTTCCCAGTTTACTTTCTATGGTATACTGGTTTAGCGTTTACGGTTTAGGCTATATGGTCTAGTATTTAAGGTTCCAGTGCGTATAGTTTAGGATTTACGGTTTAGGGTTTAGATTTTACAGTTGTGTGGTTTACGGTTAGTTCTTTCCGGTTTAGGGTTTACGATTTACGGTTCAAGTTCAGCGGTTTAAGGTATACGGTTTCAGGTTCAATGCGTAGAGTTTACGGTTTTCTGTTTACGGTTTAGCTTCTAGGATTTATGGTTCCCAGTTTACTTTCTATGGTATACTGGTTTAGGGTGTACGGTTTAAGCTGTACGGTCTAGTATTTAAGGGTCTTGTGCGTATAGTTTAGGATATACAGTTTAGGGTTTGGGTTTTACATTTGTGTGGTTTAGGGTTAGTTCTTTCCGGTTTAGGGTTCACGATTTATGGTTCAGGTTTAGCGGTTTAAGGTATGCGGTTTCTGGTTCAATGCGTAGAGTTTACGATTTTCTGTTTACGTTTTATCTTCTAGGGTTTACGGTTCCCAGCTTACTTTCTATGCTATACTGGATAGGATTTATGGTCTAGGTTGTACGGTCTAGTATTTAAGGGTCTAGTGCGTATAGTTTAGGATTTACGGTTTAGGGTTTATATTTTACGGTTGTTTGGATCAAGGTTAGTTCCTTCCAGTTTAGGGTTCACGATTTACGGTTCAGGTTTAGCGGTTTAAGGTATGCGGTTTCAGGTTCAATGCGTAGAGTTTACGGTTTTCTATTTACGATTTAGCTTCTAGGGTTTACGGTTTCCAGTTTACTTTCTATGTTATATGGTTTAGGATTTATGATTTAGGCTGTACGATCTAGTATTTAAGGTTCCAGTGCGTATAGTTTAGGATTTATGGTTTAGGGTTTAGGTTTTACGGTTGTGTGGTTTAGGGTTAGTTCCTTCCGGTTTAGGGTTCACGATTTACGGTTCAGGTTCAGTGGTTTAAGATATGCGGTTTCCGGTTCAATACGTAGAGTTTACGATTTTTTGTTTACGGTTTAGCTTCTAGGATTTACGGTTCTCAGTTTACTTTCTATGGTATACTGGTTTAGGATTTACGGTTTAAGCTGTACGGTCTAGTATTTAAGGGTCCAGTCTTATAGTTTAGGATTTACAATTTAGGGTTTAGATTTTATGGTTGTGTGGTTTAGGGTTAGTTCCTTCTGGTTTAGGGTTCACTATTTACGATTCAGGTTCAGCGGTTTAAGGTATGCGATTTCTGATTCAATGCGTAGAGTTTATGGTTTAGCTTCTAGGATTTACGGTTCCCAGCTTACTTTCTATGGTATACTGGTTTAGGGTTTACGGTTTAGGCTGTACTGTCTAGTATTTAAGGGTCCAGTGCGTATAGTTTAGGATTTACGGTTTAGGGTTTAGGTTTTACGGTTGTTTAGTTTAGGGTTAGTTCCTTCTGGTTTAGGGTTCACGATTTACGGTTCAGGTTCAGCGATTTAAGGTATACGGTTTCCGGTTCAATGCGTAGAGTTTACGATTTTCTATTTACGGTTTAGCTTCTAGGGTTTACGGTTCCGAGTTTACTTTCTATGGTATACTGGTTTAGGGTTTACGGTTTAGGTTGTACGATCTAGTATTTAAGGGTGCAGTGCGTATAGTTTTGGATTTACGATTTAGGGTTTAGGTTTTATGGTTGTGTAGTTTAGGGTTAGTTCCTTCCGGTTTAGGGTTCACGATTTACCATTCAAGTTCAGCAGTTTAAGGTATACAGTTTTTGGTTCAATCCGTAGAGTTTACGTTTTTCTGTTTACAATTTAGCTTCTAGGGTTTACAGTTCCCAGTTTACTTTCTATGGTATACTGGTTTAGCATTTACAGTTTAGGCTGTACGGTCTAGTATTTAAGGGTCCAGTGCGTATAGTTTAGGATTTACGATTTAAGGTTTAGATTTTACGGTTGTGTGGTCTACGGTTAGTTCCTTCCGGTTTAGGGTTCAAGATTTACGGTTCAGGTTCAGCGGTTTAAGGTATACGGTTTCAGGTTCAATGCGTAGAGTTTATGGTTTTCTTTTTACGGTTTAGCTTCTAGGATTTACGGTTCCCAGTTTACTTTCTATGGTATACTGGTTTAGGGTGTACGGTTTAGGCTGTACGGTCTAGTATTTAAGGGTCCAGTGCGTATAGTTTAGGATATACGGTTTAGGGTTTAGGTTTTACGGTTGTATGGTTTAGGGTTAGTTCCTTCCGGTTTAGGGTTTGCAATTTACGGTTCAGGTTTAGCTGTTTAAGGTATGCAGTTTCCGGTTCAATGCGTAGAGTTTACGGTTTATCTTCTAGGGTTTATGGTTCCCAGTTTACTTTCTATGGTATACTGGTATAGGATTTAGGGTTTAGGCTCTACAGTTTTCGTAGGGGTGGCAAAGCGGGCTGGCCCGCTCCAACCCGCCCCGCCCTGCCTAGACCTGTCCTATAAAGGGGACGGACTAGCTCGTCCCGCCAACTAAGATAGGTCCAAAATAATATTCGTCAATAGAACTATCGTAATTTTAAAAAATAAGTCACATAATTTGAGCATATATACAAAATTGTAAAATAAAATAAATAAAGTTAATAAGTAAAAGAAGAATAAAAACAAAAAAAAAGTGTTTAAAAATTCTATAATTATTAATATTTATCAACTTTTTTATTCATATTATTTTTTAACAGTGTAGACATTTTTGTTTATAGTTTTTGTATGTTCACTTATGTATGTCAATGTATTTTTTTTAAGTAGAATTTATATAGTTTTCCTCCTTCATGTTTTTTTTTCATGTATTTTTTTTTCTCTTCACAGTTAAATCTGTAAAATCAATTTTGCACATAATTTTCTTAAATCATAAAAAAATTCCACACACACGACTAATAGTATTTTTTCTTTAAGTTTCGTTATTTTCTTTCGGGGAAGGAAGTGCTTTGCGATGAGGGATGGGAAGTTCAGTCTCCTATAACTTATAGGCGACGGCCAAAAGGTGTAAAGCAAAAAAGTCATTAGGCAATAAATTAGATGATGAGTGTCCATGACAAAGGAAAAATCAAAGTGTGTGGGAGACAGGTAATGTAATACACATAATTAATGAAAAGGAATATAACTCATAGGAAATAGAAAAAAATATATACCCTTTTCTCAAATTATTGACCTAATACGTGTATGATTTTCAAACTAACCCTTTCGAGTGTTTAGCCGTCTCATTAAACTTTGTTGTAAACTAAATCTTTGACCAGGTGTGTGATAATGAGAGATAGCAACAAACATAATTCTATTATACGAGTATCGTACATAATGAGAATTAATTGATTAAAATTCATGGAGAGAAGCATTCATTACGAAAATTAAAATAAATCTTCAAGTAACCTATTGGTTTATGAAAATAATAGTTAGTTACTGGAAAATTTATATTAGCTTTGACTACAACAATGTATTGAGCTGAATAACAACAATTAGTTCCAAAAGATGGAGCCTTCTCTTTTACCAATCAGAAAATAGAGTTTTAAATAAATTAATTTTTGGCAAAACGTTAGGAATATTATCTGGATATGTAAGTTGCTTCATATATTAGAGGTCTTAGGTCTACTACCAAATATCAATCAGCTGTCAGAACTCCTTTAAATAGTAGGGACAACCTACCATGTTTGTTATTCTTTTTAGAAATTGTGGTTGGTAGTGGAGGGCAACTCATTAACTGTACATGTTGCAATATTTTTCATGTTTTTTTTTTAATTTAAACAACTAAAATACCCAATGGCTGCCAGAGGGAAGCGACACTCAACACAAAAAAATAGAAAAGGGAGGCGACGAAGCCACAAAAGGAACAAAGTAGAAAAATCTCAAGAAAGGTTATCGATAAGGAAGTGATAGAACTATCATCCAGGTGAGAAATAACATGTATTTTCAGAAATTGTTAGTGTCCTTTTAAATCGATTGCGAATACAAAGTGTAAATATTTTATGTTTTGTTTCTCACAGTCTCCGCAGAAGCACCATGCATGACCAGCAACTACGTGTAAATTTTAATGGTGGAGCCGGTAAAGAAATTGGCAAGGACTTCGGTAAAACTACCATCCTAAAAGGGTCCCTAAAAGATGTGGTATCGCAAATGTCGACGATTAATCTTCAGAATCCTCCGGCCAATAACTTCAGCCCTACAGTGATGCCTGTGATAATGAGCGGATTCAGTATGCCATCAAGTACTGCTGAGAGGAATCTAGATTCATCCAAAAAGAATCGATCCAACATGTCCAGCATTCATCAAGCCGCCGATTCAATTCCACATAAAGATACAAAGTGTTGTTCAATGTCTCCGAAATATGAACAAACAACGCCAGCTAATTATGTTATTCGCCACAATTTGTTCTGTGATGATGGTACTGGAAGGAAGACAGATACAAAACCAGTTATACCGAATAGCTTAGATAAAGCTGTATATGTTAGCTACTTCAACCCGGCTGACCGAAAGTTGCCACTAAGGAAGGAGTCCGCAAAGATGCCTGCGATGGGTTATCTCCTCTTAAGGAATCGTTAAAGTTTTGTTGTTCTTATTATGTATTAATAACTAACGGGTAAGTGATCATTTTATCAGTGGATGCATGTTCTGTTCCGTCCCCCAGCTGATATGGAATTGTGCAAGGATGAACTTTCAATCGTCACCTACGTCTTTGGTTCAGATCTAGAAGATGAAGAATTGAATTCCGAGATAATCTCACAGACAAACTTGTGGCATGCTAATAGGAGAGTCATATATACTCTACTACCAAACAAACCATTGGTGGATGAGGTATGGATTTTTCGTCATTAGCATTTGTTAATTTTATAAATGAAATTGCGACTGTATAAAATAGTTATATTAAGGTCATAACTATTTATATTTGTTCTTTTTGGCCGTCAAACAACGAACAATTTACCAGATAATTAACCTAACATCAAGCATGCTCATGTCTGATGTACGCCAAGACACCATGTTTCCCTGCATGTGGCTTTTACCTACTACATTTTCTGTAAGTGCAAACCATACACATTGTCCATGGCATAGTTTCCAGTGATCTTATTTTAAACCCTGTAAACTCAAATTTCAGCAATTTGCCCTTAACTAGACTCACTCGCCAAAGACTTTGAAACGCTATTATGCTGAGGAATACATGGGAGAGTTTGAAACCTTATGCAAGGTAACTTTCTAATTTACGGTTCACAGTATATGTTATGGTCAGCACAAAATGCTTATTCCAATATAACTTATGTGTGTATCTATGTTAGATTTTTGTTCCAATGAATGAGGATAACATGCATTGGTACCTGCTTGTAATTGATGTTAAAAAAAGACACCTGATATTACTAGATTCTAAGCCATCCGTCTCGAGCAGAACTAGGCGCCGTCGTTGTGCCAAGCTAATGGTACTATTTTAAAATTTCTAACAAGCAGAAATAACCATTCTAAATTACTTGAACAGGCAGTGGACTTGACACATGAAATAAAATTTACTATGATTACAGACACTGTTTATTGAGGAGATGCTTGATGACTCAACCTTCTATGCTCACCAGACAACACACAAACCAGTAATTTTGGATTATCCTATAATACACCCTGCAGAGATTGGCGAGCAAAAAGATGACTCGTAAGAAAGCGTAGAAATTTTTGTTACTAGTTGATTTCTAAATTACTGAGAGACATCAATGATTTTGCTAATTTGTGATGAAAATTTTTACTTTGGCACAACTTAAGAAGACCGCCTAGATAATGATGTTGTTATCGTGCTATACATTACTTTTTCTTCCAGCATTGGTTAAGGATGATATTATTTTTTACAGTCCCATTCCATATGCTATGATCATGTACCCTAAGAAATTAACGCGGTTATAGATTATAACAAACAGTTTTTTAAAATACAAGGAATGATTGTGGAGTTTGGGTGACAACCTGGATGAGGGAGTGCCAATGGAAGAAAAACTACAATATAAAGGTAATTATAAAATTAATATTTCATTCATGATTTCGTATACTCTCTTAAAATTTTACTCAAGTGTTATATGCTAACATCTGAGTTTTTGGCACTTAGGTAAATGATAGCATAAGATTGCGGCTGGCTATTGATCTGGTGATGAATCCGTTCAATTTGAAATCCTAGGAAGTCCTTAAGGCAGCAAAAATATACTATAATGAAATATCTAAAAAGGAAGAGCGATTGGTTAACGGGAAAGGAAATATGTTCTGAGTTAATTATACCTAAGCCCTTAAAATAATTGTGTTAATCTCAGTTAGACTTTTAATACTTTAATGCTTGCAACAATTTATTAGGATTATGTTATTTGTAGTACTTTACGTTACTTTTTTATTTGGGTTTTGTAATGCGCTTATTGATTGAGAAAAAACTTCTGGGTCATAACAAACTCGAACTAGTTGGCCCAAACCCCTTATAAAAAAAACCCAAATTTTTTTAGCTGAGATGCTGATAATTATATTTAATTAATTAGAATTCTTATGCGTTTATAAAATAGAACACCGCATTTTGTTTGTTAATGATAAAATCATTTGAATTATTTCCCATATTTTGTAAAGCAATTAACTCAAAATTATTTGAATAATTTACCTAATGACAAACACAAGATTATACTTATTATAACTAATGTTTTAATTTAATTTAAGTTTGTGTAACCTTCGTTATGTTTATGTTTTATTCATTTAGTAATACGCATACCAACAAAGGGTTATTAAACTTCATTTACCTTTTCCAAACAAATTTTAATACCATTCAGAGAGATTTTATTCGATGTTTTTATTATTCAGTTTACATTTTCGAAAAGGTTTGATTACTAATGGGGTTTGAATCCTAATGGATGGCTCCAGATATCCATTCAACTTCCTATGCAACCAGTGCGACGTTTGGCTAAACCCTCTTTAAAAGTTAAACATAACTTCCTCCCAACATCGCTTCATACCAACTATTTAAACCCTCTTCTTCACTCACCGCGCCTATCTACTGCAGCAACTAGTCACAACTTTTAACAAACAACAATGGAGCCAGGATTCCGGTAAGCATCTGAATGTTATTTTTTGATCAACTATTTTTTCACACACATTATCGTCTATCTTTGCATGGTTTGTTCTTTTTAACATTGATGTCTTTTCAATTTTTGGTTCTGTCTTTGCATAATTTGTTCTTTTTAACATTGATGACCTTTTAATTTTTGGATCCGGTTGGCTAGTTACATGAATGCATTTAGGAACGTAAGAAGATGCCCTGACCAGACTTTCATGTTAAACTTATTCGCAACAGATGTAAGTTTATGGCCTACGCCACAGACGTTTCTTCTTTTTCTTTAATGTATCTAATGTTTTCAACATCTGTGTAACATGTAATTTTGTTTTTGTTATTGTAGGAAGATGTAAAGTTTCTACAGCACATTGTATGGGAACTTCTCCTTCTTCACAACCAGTGATATGTACTTCATAGACAGACAAGACAACTGTCTCCATATCCACCCAAAGAGAGAGGGTGATAAGTACTTGATAAAAGCATCGGACATAGGGAGGATAATATCTCTCTATCGACCAACTCCGCTGCTTATTGTGGAACTGAGTTATGTTGGTTGGGGTATCTTCTACATGCTTGCATGGGACAGTACTCATACAGAAGAAAAGCCCAGAGCGGTTGATGAGATATACGCCTCCAACGTGTTGCATGACCAAATCAAACAGTGGCTAGCGGACCGATGCAAGGCACACTTCCACAAGGAAGCACAGCTGGCTGCGTTCGAGACCGAAAGGTTATTACGCCTGCAGCGTCGGATGCAACAAAGTTCACCACTGCGTTCTCAGGAGTCAAGGTAACAATAATTTGTGTACTTAAGGAATTAAATTTACAGTCTTTTATTATTCATTCATGAAGAATAATTTTGCCAAAATTATTACAGGATCAACCTCCATCAACAGGGGGGAGGGGCAGTGGCAGGACCTAGTAGGAGATACCGAAGAACTTCCTCGTCTGACTCTTCCGAGTCGTCTGTGAACCAGAGAACACCATCATAGGACAGAACAGTACAAAATTATTTGTTTTTGGTATTTGGGTGCACTTATGTTTTGTAATAATGTTTTGGTGGCCATGTTATGTGTACATATTTAGTTTTGTAGACATGTTAGTATTCTATTTCATAAATTTGGTTAATTTAATGTAAATTATGTCTTTCAAATTGTGGTTTTGTGAATGTATATATAGGTTATATATAACACATTCTAGTGGTATTGGTTTTATTAACAGTCACACAATTCTACCATCAGAAGAATTTTAAACTTCCAGTCATTATTTCTTAAAAAATTAAACTACAAAATATTTTTCATTTGCAAGATTTAATTTTGGTATTTGTATGGCCACATGGGTAACGGCATGGAAGTGGTAACATCCTATTTAAGAACTGGAAAATTTTTTAATACTTTATGCAGAAACTACAGAAATGATTAAATCAGGAGTGAGATGATTAAATTGGGACTGACATTGTGTTCTTTAGGATGAAGGGTTTTAATGGTGTGATAAGGAAAAAAATATTGGAAATCAAGTTGATACGTAAACGATGACTCACTAAGTTAGCGAGATAATGTAAATACACAGAGACTAAGTTAGCAAGATAAGATAAATACACTTTTAGGACACATGGATGGATTTGGTTCGCACGTCTTTCCACTATACAACAAAAAATTGGAGGATGCTTCTAATTTCAAATTAAATAAACAAAGAATTAGAGAAAATTAGAATGTTGGAACTCCCACATAATTTATTTGCAAGCATAGCCAAAGCTTTGGTAGACGAGACAATTTTAATGGTACACAATACCTAGTTCAAACTGGTTACAATAATACCGGTAAACACAATATTCTTCCATATCAAATTCTCATTGGATGCAACATCTTACATAATTATTAAGTTAGAGAAATTTAAGTTTATTACTTATAAGCGAACCAGAGACTTCAACCAAATAAAAACTACAGCAAACATAAACCTACTGAAAACCAAGACTACCAAATGTGCCTCGAGAAAAATGACTAAATTCCAACAAATTTATCTTCTGTTGTCGGTTATTCCAGATGAACTGTTGCAAGAAATCTTCTTGCAAAGTAGTGCCAAAGTTATAGGGAGATGTATGTGCTTGAATAAATTCTGGCTCCGACGCCTAAGCCAACCAGAAACATGCATACAACACATGCGAAGGCAGAAGGTGTTAGATCAACATGTCTTGTTTCATGTTGGATACTAACTACTGTTAATGGATTCAAATTCACTATTTGTAGTGGATGCTACTTCCGGAGAAGAAGTTCCTGTTCAACAACCTTTCGGAGTTAGCATCGATGGGTGGTTTCATATTGTGGGAGTGTCAAACGGGATCATATATTTCAAGTTCTCCCATGGACAAGAGGACACAAGACTTTTGGTATAGAATCCAACAACACAACGATCTAGAGAAATTTCGGACCCCCCACAGGGACCACAGTAGATCATATTTTCCAGTATATGGTTTTGGTCATGTCCCAAGCACAGATGCATACAACATCATTCATATGTGTAAAAGGGACATAGCTGATGCCTACGTTTTTTGTCTAGATATTGTTCAAGGTGTTCTACATGGTTTTACTGTGTTAATTGTCTTCCTGGTGTAGAAAAAATTGACCCTAACTCTGTTTTTCATAATGGTCATGCATATTGGATTACTGGTACAGGAGATAGTTATGCTACACCCAAGTCTGTTTTATGTTACAGTGTCGAAAATGAATCTTTTAGCGAGGTGTCTATTCCAGTAGGTACAATATATATGGTTCACAATTTACTAACCCACAAGGACAAAGTTGCACTCCTCGCTCATACACACAATGAATTTGGTTATGTCGCATCAATTTGGCACTTCAATGAGAATGCCGGTGGAAACAAAATATTAGAGCAATACTACAGGTTTACGAGTCGAAGCATCAGGGAAAATTCAATACTATTTGTGAATGATAACCTAATTTTGTTAGTGAACAATTCAAAGGAAAGAGAGTTACTCGTCAATTACAGGTACCGAGAGCTTGTGTTGACAGAATATGACAATGAACATGGCACTAAAAATCTATTGGTGAGGAGAGCATGGTGAGACCTAGGAATGCCACACCCGATCACAGTTAGGTCTACATTCAATTATTTTGAAGGGATCTTTCCGATTTAGAAATAATTGACATTTAAATCTACTCCGACTAAATGTATTGTGGAACTTTGTTGAACGTCTATGTTTAGTATTCTTGTTGCTGTTCTTTATGTTTTTCCATTTTGGTTAATGAAATCCACTGTTAATTGTTATAACATTGGTTAATTCTAAGTTTTTTTTATTTCAGTTTATCTTGTGTATGTTTTACATTAGTTTGAAAGGCCCAAAATTAAGACAAATGGTTCTATAACAACTTCATTCTAACTAGTTCGATGTATCATGTAGTGTTCCTCATGTATAGGAGATTTATAATGGTGTTATTCTATTTGTAACCATGGTAGTATATAGATTATGTGACAGATATAAGTTAACCAACAAATATTTTACGCGAATATTCAACCAAAAATGGATATTCAAACAAAAAACTGCTATTCAAACAAATAATGAGCAGGGTAAGTGTAGACAGACAAATGAATGAAATAAATAGTTACCTGGAGAATCTTAGTTTGGATTAAAATTCCGGAAATAGCTGGGCTTAACCAGTTTGAAGCCACTTGCTGCATTAATCCTCAGCACAATTTTCTACTAAAGTTTTGTTGTTGTAGCTGGCCCAATTTCATAGATAGCCCACTTTACTTTTAGAGAGACTTGAACTACCAAAAAATAAATGTTTTTCTATGTTAGTTCACCGAGCCCAATCCCAAGTGTGTCAGAAAGACTAAATATTTACTTAATTAAACTAACACTGGAAAAAACAAAATATGGATCACCTTTGACCATCTACTATGTTACACCTTAATACCTAACCAGAACTCAATCGGGATGATCATAAACACATGCATACAAAATTCGACCTATAATTCGACCAATTTTTTCCTATGTTACACGATTCCACCAAAAAGGACGACATATAAACGGGCATTCTAGAAACTACTTGAAATAAGTTAGAAGACAAACTTATATGATGGCCACCGATTTCAGGACCACAATTGTAGACACCACTACTGTCTTCAACGATGCCACAACCTAACCTAGTACATGGTAACACCTGCAATAATCCATACACTGATTGAATATTAGTATATAAGAAGAAAAACAGATCAACTCAGTACATGGAAGACCTGCAATAAGCTATTAGCACTTTATAACAAACTATAACAAAGGTTGCACTCTACCTGCACGGCCACCTCTCTGAAATGATCAACCCATTAGCACTCTTTCTTTGACTTTTACTTAGAAAAGTAAGAGGAATTAAATAAAGTCCAGGAACGGGGGCAATAAAGTCAAACAAATTTAGCAAATAAAGGATTCAGCAATAATGGCAAGCTCTGGTTTTTGAAAAAAAATCAGATTTTTCATTTGGACCATTAAACATCATCTGCAAGGGGATAAAGATGATCATCTACAACTTCAATACCTGATGAGCTGAAAAGCCTTTGAAATCCATTATGGTAACAAACAGGCTAGCTTATTTAACGCATCATACCTGGTCTCCTTTGCTTTACCACAGTCTATGACATACACAACATCATGTATGGTGATGCTACTCTCGAAGATAATTGTTGCTAGGATAATTTTTCTACAGTGAAAAAATAACAATCATCAAAATTACAAAACCTGAGAGTTAATAAAAAATAGTAATCCACTTTATGCTGAACAAATGCTGTATGTTAGAACAAAGCAGTGGCCAATCATCATGGTCAGATAAACTAGCAGTGTTAAGATTTATTTAGGTTCAAGGGATTAGGAATTTGAACACCTATGCAGGAAAATTTATGAAAGGAAAGTAATTAAACTTGACTAACAAGTTGCAATTCACCAATTCCCCAAGCCTAACATAATATTCTAGTTGAGTTTCAGCTTCTTCATTCTCTCATTTGTTCATATTTATGATGCACACTAGTATATAAGAAGAAAAACAGATCGTGTTAATTATCTATTGTGGTGGCTGCATGATTTGTCATAGAAGTCACCAAATCATCAGTCTATATTGTCATGCCCTTCTCCTTCCTACTCTTACAGAATTGCCGAACATTGAGTTATAACATGACTGCAATGTTAAATATTCATGTCACTAAAAAAAGGTTGTTATTTTCTGGTATTTGGACTGACTTACTACAACATATTAGCCTTCATATACTATTGAAATTAGTAGGAAACTTTGATAACTAACTCACAAAAATAAATACCATAAAATATATACGTATGTATAGGTAAAACAAGAACACGTAACTAGAAACATAATCAAATTCCAACCATGTTGCCCATATCAAATAAACGTCATCGACAACTTTTGCTTTAAAAGCTTCAAGTAATTGTGTGTCTACATTCTAGTAGAAAAATTCAGAAAGAAGGAAATTATTCTTAAGTTTCTGAACCTAATAGAGGTGCTTCAGGTTCTGGTTTTGATCTAAACGTTAGACTTTGTTGATGAAGCCTCCTTCTCTCTTGCAGCTGCTTCTCTAGTCTTCTTCCTCAACTCTACTTCTATACTTTTCTTGTTCAGCAGCTTCTCTAGGTTTACTATTCTTTTCTCTGCATGTGCTATCAGGTTTTTCATTCCCAAATGTTCTTCAACATGATTCTGCTTCCCATCACCCGTCCTCTTGTAGCTCCCCCGCTCTGACCCTTACAATGGGGTCATTAACCCAGAGAAAGAATTTGCAATGTGCTTCTGTCATCTAAATCAAATAGAACACAATGAATGTATGGTGATACAAAACACTCCAATTCAATCTAATCCACATATGTCACTGTAATTAATCCCTAAAGGCTAAATATAAAAAAATCCTTTCAATTTTTTAAGCCATCTTTTATATCAGATCAGGTTCCATGTCAATTCATGTCACAATCAACATTTTTAATCTAGGTAGATCTATTTTCAATAAATCAATTTTTTTCCAGTTCTTAATCATTCTTCAAAATTAACCAGCACCAATATCAAATCATATACAATATCAACCCAATTTAATAGCAAATCGCATACAAAAGCAAATCATTTTCATAACCAATAGGCATGCCATTCTAAAAACAATTCAAAATCACATCCACAACAACTTGAGCTAGGAAAAATAACCAAAATCTATATATTCTAAACCTCCATTCCAAAAATTCAAAATTTACCCAATTTTAGCATAAACTTAGTGATCATACACGAAGAATTGCGTGCTTACCTTTAATTCTGGGCATCCAAAAAATAGGCTATTCAGGTTGGTATCTGTCTTCGACATGTAACAGATGGCATATTTTCCGCACAAGCATTTTGGGGCCACGCCATCTTTTACATCACTAGGTTGAAGCGAACTTGAAGTTGCATATCCAGCTATCAGTTCCTGTTGTCCGCGGGCTTCGCCTCTATCTCGTCTCGTGTTTGAGGAGCATGCATCGCTGGCCATCAATCTGATTAATATTTAACACCACCATGAACAACTATTATCAACTATTGCATTCAAAATTAAAACAATATGCTTCGATCAACGGTGCTTAAAGAAAGTGAATAACAGAATAAATCATGCAAAATTGGTTGTGAAACTCGACAACAAAAACAAATGAATGAGCTAGAAGAAGAAGCAATAGGCCTTACAATGGTTTTTTGAGAGGGTTTTACACGTGGATCGCCGGAACCGTTACCGGCAAGGGGATGAGTTATGTTCTTCGACGGTTTAGAGAATACTTCACTCTGTCTGTGAGTCACAGAAAGGATACCCACGTAACCCTAGATGAAGAAGCAGTAGGCAGGATCTTCGACGGAGTTCGGAAAAATCTGTCCCTGACGATGAGTCACCGAAGAAATCAGAGGAATGAGGTAGAAGAAGAGGCTATGGACATTACATGGGTATTTGGAGAAGGTTTTGTGAGTGGGTCGCCGGAAAAATCAACGGCATCACCTACAGGAAGGGTAGAAGAAGCAGCGAGGTAGTAGAAGAAGACACATTGGACATTACAAGGGTATTTGGGGAAGGTTTTGTAAGTGGGTCGCCGAAAAAATCACACTCAACAACTACATGAAGGGTAGAGAAGAAGAAGCAGTGAGGTAGTAGAAGGGTAGAAGAAGCAGTGAGGTTGAAGAAGAAGGAGTGCCTTCGAAGTGTCTTTTGAGAGGTAGAAGAAGAAGTTGTAGACATTGAAATGATATTTGGGGAAGGTTTTGATTTGTATGGTATTTAGAAAGGGATTTGTAAAATCAATTATTTATACATTGTACTCATTTATGTTACAGTATAAATACTTAATGTGGTATAATGTAAATAATATAAAATACAATGCAGTGTGAAAGCATTTAATGAATGAATTAATGAAAGGTTGAAATTTTTTTAATCAATGGCTGAGATGATGACACATATGCAAAGGTAACTTACCCACAAAATTAGCATGGGTTTGGAAGAAATCACCTTCAAAATATCATATTGAATTAATAAGTGTTAATCTTTTGTGATGGTGGTTGATTTGTGGGTTGTCATTGTTGATAAGGATAGGGGTAAAGTAATTATGGAAGTTAGGAAAATAGTGTGATGCTAGAGAAGAGAGGAGAGAGAAGAAGAATATATTTATAATTTTATAACAAAAAAGGGGTAATATAGTAATTTTATAAAAATTTAACAATTGATTAAATAAATTAACTATTAATTATATGTTGGGATCACTTTATCAAATAGAATATATATTTGAGGGTTCATTTTATCAAAAAAAGTTAAGATTTATTTTGTTAAAATCAGAATTTTTTTTGTGTCAAAATGGCTATTTACTCTAAAAAAAATTATTAGTTAAATTGCAATCTCGATTTCTAAAAATTTTAATTCCTTATATTTCTATTTTATCGAAGAGATTAAAATTTTTTTGAGACTAAAATTTTAATTAGAGTCTTAAGTCAACAAATATAATATTGAGACTTAATCCTTCAGTCTTATTATATCAAAATAAATGTTACCTTAAAAATCCTATTTTAATGTTATAGTATTAGGGGGCCAATTTGGGTAAACAACTTAATTAATTTTTTTGAAAAAAGAATTTTTTTTTTTTTTGTCTAAACAAAAGAGAAGACCAAAGTAAACACCTATCCTAAATTAGAACTGATGATTTGATGGAGAACGTTACTAGACTCTTACCACATCACATGATTAAGATTACTTCTTGCTCCATATCTAACCATCCAATTCACCACTTTATTTGCTTTCCTAGCTATCCAATCAACTTGCCAAAATTTTGATAAAAGCTCCTAAATTTTACGAACTAAATCAACAACTTCAGACGTGTACCCACCATCAGAATTATGCAAAAGATGCAGAACGTCCAAACAATCTATTTCACACACAATGTCTCTCAATAAGACAAGCTCCTTCCAAATTGCAAAAAACTCATATCGGGTGATAGATTAGGGAGGAGAACTACCAGAACAGTCCGAGATCCAACCCCCATTAAAGTCTCTTAGAATACAGCTAATGAGCGAATAATTTATACCCTTTTTGGCATTGTTTTTACTTAGTTTTTAGTATGTTTTAGTTACTTTTTATTATGTTTTTATTCAAAAATCACATTTCTAGACATTACTATGAGTTTATGTATTTTTCTATGATTTCAAGTATTTTCTGGCTAAAATTGAGGGACCTGAGCAAAAATCTTATTCAAAGGCTGAAAAAGGACTGCAGATGATGTTAGATTCTGACCCTCCTGCACTCAAAGTAGATTTTCTGGAGCTACAGAAGCCCAATTGGTGCACTCTCAATTGCGATGGAAAGTAGACATCTTGGGCTTTCCAGCAATATATAATAGTCTATACTTTTCTCGAGATTTGATGGCCCAAACTGGCGTTCAAAGATAGCCTAAAATATCTTGGCGTAAAATACCCAAACTGGCACCAGAATTGGAGTTAAATGCCCAAACTGGCACCAAAGCTGGCGTTTAACTCCAGGAACAGGCTATACACGAAAAAGCTTCAATGCTCAGCCCAAGCACACACCAAGTGGGCCCCGAAAGTAGATTTCTGCACTATCTGCACTTAGTTACTCATTTTCTGTAAACCCTAGTAACTAGTTTAGTATAAAACTACTTTTAGAGATTTATTTTGGAGTCTTTGGTTAATCTTTTGATCAACTTTGATCTTGGAGACCATTGTTCACGTTTTGGGGGCTGGCCTCACGGCCATGCCTAGACCTTTTTCACTTATGTATTTTCTACGGTGGAGTTTCTACACCCCATAGATTAAGGTGTGGAGCTCTGCTGTTCTTCATGAATTAATGCAATTACTACTGTTTTCTATTCAATTCACGCCTACTTCTTCTCCAAGATATACTCTCGTACTTAATTCAGTTAAGTCAGAATGAAGGGGTGACCCGTGACAATCACCCAATCTTTGTTACTCGCTTAGCCAAGATCGCGTGCCTAACAACCACAAAGCGGTCTACATGATGTTCAATATAGTCATTGGACGATAGCTGGAGTATATTCTCTTGGATATCTAATATACAGACCGAGTCTGTGAGATTAGTATCTTCGTGGTATAAGCTAGAATTATTGGCAGCCATTCCTGGGATCCGGAAAGTCTAAACTTTGTCTGTGATATTTCGAGTAGGATCTGGGAAGGGATGACTGTGACGAGCTTCAAACCTGCGAATGTTAGGCGCAAGTGACAGTGTGCAAAAGGAACAATAGATCCTATTCCGACGCTAGTAGGAACCGACAGATGATTAGCCATGCGGTAGCTGTACCTGGTATTTTTCATCCGAGACAAGAAATTCGACAGTTGATTAGCCGTGTAGAAACCGTAGAGGACCATTTTCACTGAGAGGATCTTACAGCTTGCCATGGAAGGAAGTAACGCATGGTTGGAAGAAGGCAATGGGAAAGCAGAGGTTCAGAAGCAACAAAGCATCTCCAAACACTTATCTGAAATTCCCATCAATGAATTACATAAGTAACTTTTATTTTATTTTATGTTTTATTTATATTTTAATTATCAAAACCTCAAAACCATTTGAATCCGCCTGACTGAGATTTACAAAATGACCATAGCTTGCTTCAAACCGACAATCTCTGTGGGATCGACCCTTACTCACGTAAGGTTTATTACTTGAAAGACCCAGTGCACTTGCTGGTCAGCTGCACGGAGTTGTGAAGAAGTGTTGAGATCACGATTCCGTGTACCAAGTTTTTGGCGCCGTTGCCGGGGATTGTTCGAGTTTGGACAACTGACGGTTCATCTTGTTGCTTAGATTAGGTAATTTTATTTTATGTTTAAGCTTTTTATTTTTAATTTTCAAAAAATTTAATAAACCATAAAACCAAAAAAATATTTTGTGTTTCTTGTTTGAGTCTTGTGTCAAATTTTAAGTTTGGTGTCAATTGCATGCTTTTAATTTTCTTTAGATTTTCGAAAATTCATCATGTGTTCTTTCTTGATCTTCAAGTTGTTCTTGATGATTTTCCTTGTTTGATCTTTAATTTTTCTTGTTTTGTATTTTTTTCTTATTTTTCATATGCATTCTTGAATTATTAGTGTCTATAGATTAAAAATTTCTAAGTTTGGTGTCTTGCATGTCTTTCTTTTCTAAAAAATTTTCAAAAATATGTTCTTGATGTTTATCATGATCTTCAAAGTGTTCTTGATGTTCATCTTGACATTCAAAGTGTTCTTGCATACATTAGTTGTTTTGATTTTAATTTCTTATGTTTTGTGTTATTTTATTGTTTTTCTCTCTCCTCATTAAAAATTCAAAAATAAAAAAATATCTTCCCCTTATTTTGCTCATAATTTTCGAAATTTTGGATTGACTTAGTAAAAAATTTTTAAAATTTTGTTGTTTCTTGTTAGTCAAGTCAAAATTTCAATTTAAAAATTCTATCTTTTCAAATTTTTTTCAAAAATCAAATTTTTTTCATTTTTCTTTCTTGTTTTTCGAAAATTTTAAAAATTGATTTTCAAAATCTTTTTTTTTTTTACTTTTTATTCCATATTTTAAAAATTAATGCTAACAATTAATGTTTTGATTCAAAATTTTTAAGTTGTTACTTGCCTATTAAGAAAGGATCAATCTTTAAATTCTAGAATCATATCTTTTAGTTTCTTGTTAGTCAAGTAATCAACTTTAATTTCAAAAATAAAATCTTTTTAATTTCTTTTTCAAATATTTTTCAAAATAATTTTTAATCATATCCTTTTCAAAACTTAATTTCAAAATCCTTTTCTAACTTCTTATCTTTTCAAAAATTGATTTTCAAATCCTTTTCAATTAACTACTTGACTTTTTGTTTGTTTTACTATTTCTCATCTCTTTCAAAACCACCTAACTACTTTTCTCTCTCATTAATTTCGAAAACTAACTAGCAACTTTTTCAAAAATCTTTTTAATTAATTAATTTATTTAGTTTTCAATTTTTTTTATTGCTTCTCTTAATTTTCGAATACTAACCAATAATTAAAATAAAAACAAAAATATTTTTCTTTTATTATAATTAAAATTCGAATACTCTTCTCCCTCTCATCTATTTCTATTTAATTTATTTATTTACTAACACTTCTCTTCTATTTATAATTCGAACCCTCTCTCCCTCTCTGTGTTCGAATCCTTCTTCTTCTCCCTTCTTCATTCTATTCTTTTCTTCTTCTACTCACATAAAGGAATCTCTATAATGTGACATAGAGGATTCCTATTCTTTTTTGTTCTCTTCTTTTTCATACGAGCAAGAACAAGGATAAGAACATTCTTGTTGAAGCTGACCCTGAACCTGAAAGGACTCTGAAGAGAAAACTAAGAGAAGCTAAAGCACAAAACTCTGGAGAGAACCTAACAGAAATTTTCGAAAAAGAAGTAGTTATGGCAGCCGAAAATAATAATAATGGTGGAGATGCAAGGAAGATGCTTGGTGACTTTATTACACCCTCTTTTGACTTCTGTGGAAGGAGCATCTCAATTCCTGCAATTGGAGCAAACAACTTTGAGCTTAAGCCTCAATTAGTTTCTCTAATGCAGCAAAATTACAAGTTTCATGGACTTCCATTGGAAGATTCTCATCAGTTCTTAGCTGAATTCTTGCAAATCTGTGACACTGTTAAGACCAATGGGGTTAATCCTGAGGTCTATAGACTTATGCTTTTCCCCTTTGCTGTAAGAGACAGAGCTAGGACATGGTTGGATTCACAACCTAAAGATAGCCTGAACTCTTGGGAAAAGTTGGTCAATGCTTTCTTGGCCAAATTCTTTCCACCTCAAAAGTTGAACAAGCTTAGAGTGGAAGTCCAAACCTTCAGACAGAAGGAAGGTGAATCCCTCTATAAAGCTTGGGAAAGATACAAGCAATTGATCAGAAGGTGTCCTTTTGACATGCTTTCAGAATGGAGTATCTTATGTATATTCTATGATGGTCTGTCTGAATTATCCAAGATGTCATTGGATCACTCTGCTGGTGGATTTCTTCATCTGAAGAAGACGCCTGTAGAAGCCCAGCAACTCATTGAGATGGTTGCAAATAACCAGTTCATGTACACTTCTGAAAGAAATCCTATGAATAATGGGACAACTCAGAAGAAATGAGTTCTTGAGATTGATACTCTGAATGCCATATTGGCTCAGAATAAAATATTGACTCAACAAGTCAATATGATTTCTCAGAGTCTCACTGGAATGCAAGCTGCATCCGGCAGTACTAAAGAAGCCTCCCCTGAAGGAGAAGCTTATGACCCTGAGAATCCTACAATGGAAGAGGTGAATTACATGGTAGAATCCTATGGAAACACCTATAATCCTTCATGGAGGAATCATCCTAATTTCTCATGGAAGGATTAGCAGAAGCCTAATCAGAGCTTCAATAATAATGGTGGAAGAAATAGGTTTGGCAATAGCAAGCCTTTTCCATTATCTTCTGAGCAATAGATAGAGAATTCTAAGCAGAGCCTCTTTAACTTAGCAACCATAATCTCTGATCTAAGTAAGACTACTCACCGTTTCATGACTAAAACAAGGTCCTCCATTATAAATTTGGAGGCACAAGTGGGTCAACTAAGTAAAAGAGTTACTGAAATCCCTCCTAGTACTCTCCCAAGCAATACAGAAGAGAATCCAAAAAGAGAGTGCAAGGCCATAAATATACCCAACATGGCCGAATGCACAGAGGAGGAAAAGGCAATGATTTCCATTGAGGAATATCTCAATGGACGTCCACTGGCCACTAAGGAGTTCCCTATTGAGGAACCAAAGGAATCTGAGGCTCATACAGAGACCATAGAGATTCCACTGAACTTACTGTTGCCATTCATGAGCTCTGATAAGTATTCTTCCTCTGAAGAGGATGAAGATATTATTGAAGAGCAAGTTGCTCAGTATCTAGGAGCAATCATGAAGCTGAATGCCAAGTTATTTGGTAATGAGACTTGGAAGGATGAACTTCTATTGCTCATCAATGAACTGAATACCTTGGTTCAACAGAAATTACCTTAGAAGAAACCAGATCCCAGAAAGTTCTTAATACTTTGCATAATAGGCACCATGACCTTTAAGAAGGCTCTGTGTGACCTTGGTTCAAGTATAAACCTCATGCCACTCTCTGTAATGGAGAAACTAGGGATCTTTGAGGTACAAGCTGCAAGAATATCACTAGAGATGGCAGATAATTCAAGAACACAGGCTTATGGACTTGTAAAGGATGTCTTAGTGAAGGTTGAAGGCTTTTACATCCCTGCTGATTTCATAATCCTAGATACTAAGAAGGATGAGGATAAATCTATTATCCATAGAAGACCCTTCCTAGCCACAGCAAGAGCTGTGATTGATGTGGACAGAAGAGAGTTAGTCCTTCAATTGAAGGAGGACTACCTTGTGTTTAAGGCTCAAGGATCTTCCTCTCCATGGGATCTTCTTCTGTAACCATGGAGAGGAAGCATGAAAAGCTTCTCTCAATACAGAGTCAAACAGAGCCCCACACTCAACTTCTAAGTTTGGTGTTGGGAGGCCAACATCAAGCTCTGAGTCTCTGTGAAGCTCTCTAAGAGCTCACTGTCAAGCTATTGACATTAAAGAAGCGCTTGTTGGGAGGCAACCCAATGTTATTTAATTATATTTATTTATTTTCCATTGTTATTTTATGTTTTCCTTAGGTTGATGATCATGTGAAGTCATAAAAACAACTGCAAAATTAAAGCAAAATGAAAAATAGCATGAAAAACAGCACACCTTGGAGGACAGGCTTACTGGCGTTTAAACGCCAGTAAGGATAGCAGAATGGGCGTTTAACGCCCAGTCTGGCAGCATTCTGGGAGTTAAATGCCAGAATGGGCAGCACTCTGGACGTTTAACGCCAGAAAGGGCTGTCTGGCGTCTGGCTGGCGTTAAACGCCAGAAATGGACAGCAGACTGGCGTTTAATGCCAGAAAAGGTAGCAGAGCTGGCATTTAACGCCAGGAAAGGTAGCAGAGCTGGCGTTAAATGCCAGGAATGGCACACAATGGGCGTTTAAATGCCAGAATGGTGTAGGGAGCAGAATTCCTTGACACCTCAGGATCTGTGGATCCCACAGGATCCCCACCTATCCCACCTCTTCTTCTCTCCTCTTCACACCTTTTCATAACACTCTTCCCCAAATACTCTTCACCTATCAAATCCTACCCTCTTCTCCATATTCTCTTCACTACTCACATCCATCCATCATAAATCCCACCTACCTCACCATTCAAATTCAAACCATTTCCCTCCCAAACCCACCCCTTCATGACCAAATTTCCTCTATCTCTTATACTATAAATACCCCTCCTTACCACCTTCAATTTCACACATCATACACAATACACCCCCTTGGCCAAACCCTCTCCTCACCTCCATCTCCTTCATTTCTTCTTCTTCTACTCCTTTCTTTTTTCTTTTGCTCGAGGATGAGCAACCATTCTAAGTTTGGTGTGGGAAAAGCTAAGTTTTTTTTTCCATAACCACTAATGGCACCAAAGGCCGGAGAAACCTCTAGAAAGAGGAAAGAGAAGGCAATTGCTTCCACCTCTGAGTTATGGGAGATGGAGAGATTCATCTCAAAGGTCCATCAAGACCACTTCTATGAAGTTGTGGCCAAGAAAAAAGTGATTCTCGAAGTCCCTTTCATGCTCAAAAAGGGTGAATATTCGGAGATCCGACGTGAGATTTAAAGAAGAGGTTGGAAAGCTCTCACCAACCCAATCCAACAAGTCAGAATCTTAATGGTTCAAGAGTTCTATACTAATGCATGGATCACTAGGAACCATGACCAAAGTGTGAACCCGAACCCAAAGAATTGGCTCACAATGGTTCGGGGGAATTACTTGGATTTCAGTCTGGAAAATGTGAGGTTAGCATTTAACTTGCCAATGATGCAAGGAGATCCTCACCCTTTCACTAGAAGGGTCAACTTTGATCAAAAGGTTAGACCAAGTCCTAAGGGACATTTGTGTGGAAGGAGCTCAATGGAAGAAAGACTCAAGAGGCAAGCCGGTTCAACTAAGAAGGCTTGACCTCAAGCCCGTGGCTAGAGGATGGTTGAAGTTCATCCAACGCTCTATAATTCCTACTAGCAACCAGTCTGAAGTTACAATAGACCGGGCCATTATGATCCATAGTATCATGATTGGAGAGGAAGTAGAAGTTCATGAGATCATATCCCTAGAACTCTACAAGGTAGCAGACAAGCCCTCTAATTTGGTAAGGTTAGCCTTCCCTCATCTCATCTGTACCCTATGCAATTCAGCTGAAATTGTCATAGAGGAAGACATCCTCATTGAAGGAGACAAGCCCATCACTAAGAAAAAGATGGAGCAAACAAGAGAGCCCACTCATGGACCTCAACAAGAGCATGAGGAAACTCCTCATCAAGAAATTCCTGAGATGCCTCAAGGGATGCACTTTCCTCCACAAAACTATTGGGAGCAAATCAACACCTCCTTAAGAGAATTGAGTTCCAACATGGGGCAACTAAGGATGGAGCACCAAAAGCATTCCATCCTCCTCCATGAAATTAGAGAAGACCAAAGAGCCATGAGGGAGGAGCAACAAAGGAAAGGAAGAGACATAGAGGAGCTCAAGCACTCCATAAGATCTTCAAGAGGAAGAACTAGCCGCCATCACTAAGGTGGACCCGTTCCTTAATTTCTTTATCCTTATTTTTCTGTTTTTCAAAAATTCTGCTTTATGTTTTGTATATGTTTGTGTCTTTATTACATGATCATTAGTGTCTAGTGTCTATGTCTTAAAGCTATGAATGTCCTATGAATCCATCACCTTTCTTAAATGAAAAATATTTTTAATTGCAAAAGAACAAGAGGTACATGGATTTCGAATTCTATCTTGAAATTAGTTTAATTATTTTGATGTGGTGGCAATACTTTTTGTTTTCTGAATGAATGCTTGAACAGTACATATTTTTGAATTTGTTGTTTATGAATGTTAAAATTGTTGGCTCTTGAAAGAATGATGAAAAAGGAGAAATATTGTTGATAATCTGAAAAATCATAAAATTGATTCTTGAAGCAAGAAAAAGCAGTGAATAGAAAAAGCTTGCGAAAAAAGGGGGGCGAAAAAAAATAAAGAAAAAAAAGAGAAAGAGAAAGAAAAAGCAAGCAGAAAAAGCCAATAACCCTTTAAACCAAAAGGCAATGGTAAAAAGGATCCAAGGCTTTGAGCATTAATAGATAGGAGGGCCCAAAGGAATAAAATCCTGGCCTAAGTGGCTAAACCAAGCTGTCCCTAACCATGTGCTTGTGGCATGAAGGTGTCAAGTGAAAAGCTTGAGACTGAGCGGTTAAACTCGTGGTCCAAAGCAAAAAGAGTGTGCTTAAGAGCTCTGGACACCTCTAATTGGGGACTCTAGCAAAGCTGAGTCACAATCTGAAAAGGTTCACCAAGTTATGTGTCTGTGGCATTTATGTATCTGGTGGTAATACTGGAAAACAAAATGCTTAGGGTCACGGCCAAGACTCATAAAGTAGCTGTGTTCAAGAATCAACATACTGAACTAAGAGAATCAATAATACTATCTGAATTCTGAGTTCCTATAGATGCCAATCATTCTGAACTTCAAAGGATAAAGTGAGATGCCAAAACTGTTCAGAAGCAAAAAGGCTACAAGCCCCGCTCATCTAATTGGAACTAAATTCATTGATAAGTTTGGAATTTATTGTATTTTTTCTTCTTTTTATCCTATTTTGTTTTCAGTTGCTTGGGGACAAGCAACAATTTAAGTTTGGTGTTGTGATGAGCGGATAATTTATACCCTTTTTGGCATTATTTTTACTTAGTTTTTAGTATGTTTTAGTTACTTTTTATTATGTTTTTATTAGTTTTTATTCAAAAATTATATTTCTGGACTTTACTATGAGTTTGTGTGTTTTTATGTGATTTTAGGTATTTTCTGGCTGAAATTGAGGGACCTGAACAAAAATCTTATTCAGAGGCTGAAAAAGGACTGCAGATGATGTTGGATTCTGACCCTCCTGCACTCAAAGAAGATTTTCTAGAGCTACAGAAGCCCAATTGGTGCGCTCTCAATTTCTTTGGAAAGTAGACATCCTGGACTTTCCAGCAATATATAATAGTCTATACTTTGCTCGAGATTTGATAGCCCAAACTGGTGTTCAAAGACAGCCTAAAATATCTTGGCGTAAAACGTCCAAACTGGCACCAGAATTGGAGTTAAATGCCCAAACTGGCACCAAAGCTGGCGTTTAACTCCAGAAACAGCCTATGCACGAAAAAACTTCAATGCTCAGCCCAAGCACACACCAAGTGGGCCCCAGAAGTGGATTTCTGCACTATCTGCACTTAGTTACTCATTTTCTGTAAACTCTAATAACTAGTTTAGTATAAAAACTACTTTTAGAGATTTATTTTGGAGTCTTTGGTTAATATTTTGATCAACTTTGATCTTGGAGACCATTGTTCATGTTTTGGGGGCTGGCCTCACGGCCATGCCTAGACTTTTTTCACTTATGTATTTTCTACGGTGGAGTTTCTACACCCCATAGATTAAGGTGTGGAGCTCTGATGTTCTTCATGAATTAATGCAATTACTACTGTTTTCTATTCAATTCACGCCTACTTCTTCTCCAAGATATACTCTCGTACTTAATTCAGTTAAGTCAGAATGAATGGGTGACCCGTGACAATCACCCAATCTTTGTTACTCGCTTAGCCAAGATCGCGTGCCTGACAATCACAAAGCGGTCTACATGATGTTCAACGTAATCATTGGACGACAGCTGGAGTATATTCTCTTGGATATCTAACACACGGACCGAGTCCGTGAGATTAGTATCTTCGTGGTATAGGCTAGAATTATTGGCAGCCATTCTTGGGATCCGAAAAGTCTAAACCTTGTCTGTGGTATTTCGAGTAGGATCCGGGAAGGGATGACTGTGACGAGCTTCAAACCTGCGAATGTTGGGCGCAAGTGACAGTGTGCAAAAGGATCAATGGATCCTATTCCGACGCTAGTGGAAACCGACAGATGATTAGCCATGCGGCAGCTGTACCTGGTATTTTTCATCCGAGACAAGAAATCCGACAGTTGATTAGCCGTGCAGAAACTGTAGAGGACCATTTTCACTGAGAGGATCTTACAGCTTGCCATGGAAGGAAGTAACGCATGGTTGGAAGAAGGCAATGGGAAAGCAGAGGTTCAGAAGCAACAAAGCATCTCCAAACACTTATCTGAAATTCCCATCAATGAATTACATACGTAACTTTTATTTTATTTTATGTTTTATTTATATTTTAATTATCAAAACCTCATAACCATTTGAATCCGCCTGACTGAGATTTACAAGATGACCATAGCTTGCTTCAAGCCGACAATCTCTGTGGGATCGACCCTTACTCACGTAAGGTTTATTACTTGGACGACCCAGTGCACTTGCTGGTCAGCTGCACGGAGTTGTGAAGAAGTGTTGAGATCACGATTCCGTGTACCAACAGCCAAAACCAACTAAACTCAAATCAGAAAATATACTTGCATTACAATTAACTTTAAAGCTATTACCTACAGGGGATTCCCAGCACCAGCGATTCTTGAAGGTGTAACGATCCAACTTTCAGTACGTCATGATCGTACCAAAAGTAACGCACTACCAACCTAATTCCTTTATTATCTATTTAATATTGAATCTTTACGCGTTAATCTATCAACAATTTTACTAAAAGTTACAAACTTTTTCAACAAAAACTGAATAACATATATCCATGTACTTAATATTAGTAATACATTATAGTATTACATACAAAACCAATTACAAAATCTACTCCTCTAAATAAAAATCCAACTAACAAGGTGAGGAAAAAAATAAATTCTAACAACGACTCAACTTGCAAACATATTCTTCTATGCTCCTGCAGTTTCGCAGTAAGCCTTCGCACCTGTAGCTAAAAGGGGGTGGAAATAGGGGGTAAGAATTGGGAAGTTCTTAGTAGAGTCGGGGTTAAAAGTTAAGTTCATTTTATTCTTTATTATACTTAGCCAACAGTAACGAATTCCGGATTACAAACAACTTTTAACAAATCAAAGATATATGGGAAAATAAATCAAAAAGTACACATACACAACCATAACAAACCACAGAATGCAGTGAAATGACATGTCAAGAAGCATACATACACAATCACAGAAAAGTATGCGCAAACAAGTATGATGCATGTCTAGACCTAGTGCAAGTAATGAGCTCATTTTTTGGTTTCGACCCGCACCCGACGCAATCCAACTCGCAAGTCGGATAAGGCATTCCTACGACATAACCTCTGCAAGTTTCTACTTTTTGTAGGCGCTGATTCTCCGGCTGAAGTATGCCGAACATGACCTCTGCAAGTACTTGTAGGCGCTCATTCTCCAGTTGAAGCATGTGACTCCTTCTTCTGGAAGCCATTCCATATTTACGGGCATCCTTGCACAATCGTTTACATAAAAAGCCCACGGCTTAACATTTTCACATTGGCATCAAAACTATTTACTTTTCGTCACATTCTCGTAACCTTTCAATCATTTTCATAATCACACGTGCCGATTTATCTTTTCTCTTATATTAAGGGCCAAGTCTATCTTTATACAATTTTTCCTAAGTATTTTATGTAAAGAAAATCAAAAGATTCTTATATTAGTTCTATATTCTTAAAATTTTTAAGGGTGCTTTTCTTTACTGTTTTAAAATTATACTTTTAATTTTATGTTTATATAAATAATCCTGAGTCTTTATAAAATACCCGTTTTATTCCTATACATTATTTATTATCCGAAATACCTGAAAACTTATATAATTACAAATTTAACTTCAATATTTCTATAAAAATACAATTATAACCTTCAAAGTAAAATTTTCTAACTGAATTCTTCTCCTTCTCAAAACCGAAACATTAATTTATTTTTTATCAAAATACTAACTTGAGATTTTATCCGTTTTTGAGCGTTTGGGTCATCGATTTTTCATAACTTTTAATCTAATTTGTCGGCCATTAAACTTTGTCAATTTTATTCAAAAATTAACATAATGACAGCTCCAAATCAGCCTTATCATCACAGTTTAGACAGCACCAAAATAACCAAACCACAAGCTTAATCACATACAATAATATATCAACAAAATTTAATATAAAGTCAATCAAACTCCATCAATAATCAATTACAACAACCATTCACTTATTCAACACAAATTTAATCGATGAAATTTTATCGAAATCTTATCTTTGTACGAAATCTAAATAATGGAAACTCCGGAGAAATCTTTTGATCGAGTTGCTGAAAAAGAGAACGTCAAAAATTGTCTGTGCTTCATAGAACTCCAATTGGCCGAACTCGAAGGGTAAAAGAGCTACGTCACCGTCAATTTCTATCGATCAACAGTGACGCTAACGTATAAAAAACGAAGATATAAACACTTTTATCGAATTAGATTTTTTATTAGAGTTACGGATTAAAAGAAATCGAAGCCAGAAATCATGGAGGTATTACAGTTCTTTTTCAAGGATACTCGGTCTCTCTCTTTCTTTTCCCTTCCAAGTTCAATTCGGTGGTGATAATGAAAATAATCAAAGGCTGATGGTAAATATTTGATGATTTGTGGTGTAAAGCTTATTAGGTGTCACGGTTATATATGTATATATGTATACATATAAACCACGTTTGTTATTTCTTCGGAATTGACTCATCGAAATAAAACTAATTGCTAAAAATTACATTTTTCGAAAAATATTATATCGGCATAAAAATTTGGGTTGTTACATTCTACTCTCCTAAAAGAAAATTTTACCCTCAAAATTTTCTTTACCTGTAAACAGGTGCGGATAATCGGCCCTTATTTTATCTTCTATTTCTCAGGGGTGTTCTGTTTTCTCATCTTGTCCCCAGGCTACTGTGACTAAAGAAACCGTTTTGCCTTGCAGATGCTTGTCGCTCGTGACCACTTTTCAAACTAGTTTAGCAAGATGTATCAAGTTGCTTCGAAATTGCACTGTATTTTATTACAAAACATAGCTTTCGTTGGGATTATACCTCTTTAGTTGCGAGATATGGAAGACATTATGAAGATTTAACAACAAAGGAGAAAAAGCTTTCTGGTAGACTATTGGACCAACTCTTTTGAGTATCTGAAAAGGTTCTATAAATCGAGGGTTAAAATTTAGACAAAATAATGGCAGTTTTTTTTAAAATAGTAAAAAAAATATAGTTCTACTACCTATACAAAACTCTACTTGTCAGCACATTAGGCTACTCAGAATATTTTGGGATGTGTGTAGGATCAATAACAAGAAAAACAGCGCATTAGCTTGAAATAGATTCAAACTGAGTCGAAAAAGTATGAGATTTTATAGAAAAAAAATGATTCAAGACAATAGGGATGCATTGCGGCATAACAACTTCATATTACTACAAGAGTTTCTTAACTCGTGGAGAAATATGAGATCAACAGCTGTGTTGAGTCTTAACATAGTCAAAAATATAAGCAGATCAAGATGTTTGTAAGGTACAGATTGTGAAACAAAGAAATTTAAATTACATCTTGAAATGAAAAGGATAAACGACATGTCAAATTACATGGTACGATTAGAACGCATAAGTCAATTCTGCCTAATGAAAAGGATCACTTAACATTTTTAAAGATTCAAGGATCGATGTTGTACCAAAACAATTTCGATGTCATGTCAAAGAGTACAGGATTCATGAGGAGAAGTATAATGACAAGGATATGTATTCCTAAATATTCAAGTAGTACTTTACAGATAAGAGGTGGACATATTGAGAGTTTGAAGAACTTCAATGAAGACAATGAGAGAATGACGAGGGGTGAAAGTTAGACCAATTAAGAGATTATAATATAATAGAACAGCGTTGCGAGTATAGCTCTTAACTAGCAAAAATCCGCCTCATCAATTTAAAAAGGTTGTCACAAAAAAAAGGTTTAGAATAAAAATATTGGGAGTATGAGTCCCAGGTCGTCTCCCAACGAGTTGCTAGAAAGGGTGCTAATTTATTAATCAGGAGTTTTCCGAGAGTTTTGAGAATTGATTAACAGAAAATAAACAATTGTAATTTAGTGCAATAAAAATTAAAGGAGATTTATAATATTCTAAATAAAAAGCCTTGACTGGGGGAATGATTAATTGGAAGTTCTATCCTTGATGGAATTCTCTCAAGTGTAGTATAAAAATGTTGTTATTTTCACTTAGTTAACTCTTACTAAATAAAGGAAAGTCAAGTAATTGAGCTAACTCTTATTCACAAATCCTAGTCCTCTCCCTTGGGAAGGTCTAGCGTTAGTAAATACAAAATTAGCCAACAACTTCCAATTTAACTAACCACTTGAGCATTCCAACTCAAGTGTCTCCTCCTAATCATCCCCCATGTCAAGTGGAAAATCTACTCCATTGACATGAATGTAATGCTCATAAGAATATAAGAAGAAGACATGATAAATTAAATAAAATAAAGCTTTGAAAATTAATTAAAGATAAAAGTAATCCTTTCCATTAACAATCCATGAAAATAATCCAATTACCACTCTAAACAAGAATTAAGAATATGGAATAAATAAAAGAGTAAGTAAGGAAACAAACTAGAATAATATCTTCAACGGAGGTGATGACTCTTCAATATCCAAAAGCAAAAGCAATATACTGATAAACTATGAATGTAAAGAGAACCTAGAAAAAGAGTAGTTTCTCTCTAGATTCAGATCTAAAAACCTAAAACTATCCTAATGAGAATATGTGAGTGTGTGTGTTGAGTCTCTGCATGTTCTCTGGCTTTATTCTGTGTTTCTGGGCCAAAAACTGGGTCAAAACGCGGCCCGAAATTGCCCCCAGTGTTTTCTGTTAATTCTGCAGGTCACGCGTACGCGTCAGGCATGCGCACGTGTCGCTGCAATTTTCTCCAATCCACGCGCTCGCGTGAGCCATGCGTGCGCATCGGTGCTCGCTGATCATCTCCTTGGTTTCTTGTGTTCCTTCCATTTTTGCAAGCTTCCTCTCCATTTTCTAAGCCATTCCTGCCATATAAAGCCTAAAACACTTAACACACATATCACGGCATCGAATGGTATAAAGAAGAATTAAAATATACTAATTAAAGATCTATAGGAAGCAAGTTTTCAATCATAAAATAATACTAGGAATGGATTATAAAATCATGCAAATCATATGAATAAGTGGGTAAAGACTTGATGAAACCACTCAATTAAACACAAGATAAACTATAAAATAGTGGTTTATCAACCTCCCCACACTTAAACATTAGCATGTCCTCATGCTTAGCTTAAAGAGATAAAATAAATGAGTAGGAAAAAGTAAGAGTCATGCAATGCAATGCAATGCAACCTATGTATGAACGCAACTATATGCTAAAATGATTTTGCCTACTTGGTTAAAAGTAAATAAGTTCTTCAAGACAAATATAAATCAAATATCACTAATTAAAATTCATACAGTAAAAACAAGTAAACTTGTAAGAAGATAGCTCATGAAAGCAGGGAACATAGAATCAAGCATTGAACCCTTACTAATGGTGTATATGCACTCTAGTCACTCTAGTGTATAGGGTAATCACTCTACTTCTTCCCTAGTCATGCTTTCTAGATTTTGTTCTTCACCTAACCAATCAACAAGTATTTAATGTACTAATGCAAACATCATGAGGTCTTTTCAAGGTTGTAATGGGGCCAAGGTAAAGGTGAGGGTATATATATGGCTAAGTGAGCTATAAATTGAATCCTTGATTAACCTAAGCTCTTACCTCTACATACACTCTTTATATTTTTAGAATCATGCCTAAATACCCAAAATTCTCCCACTTTTGTATCACATACTCATGCATCAACTTTTCTCTTAACTTGCATCACACATGTATTGATTTTTTTCTTAAATTTAACATTAGAACTGGGGTAATTTTGTCCCCTTATTTATTTATTTAATTACTTAATTACTTGAATATTTTTGGATTTTTTTAATAGCATAAAAATAAACATAACATTATCAATGCACATGGATTTTTAATTTTTCTGGTCTTTCATGAGTAGGTACCCAAATTCCCAATATTTTATCAATTTGTAAGAACATAACAAATTTCTTTGTTAACCCATGTCCCCACAACTTTCCCACACTTTATTAACACACAATCTCTATCTTAAGCTAACCAAAGATTCAATTGGAGTTTTTAAATTATTTTTCTGCTTAAGGCTAGTGATGTGGTAAAATATAGAACAAATGGGATTAAAAGGCTCAAAGTGGCTAACAAAGGTAAATGGAAGGATAGGCTATTTGGGATACGTGAGTTAATAATCAAATAATGGCCTCAATCATATGCATGCATATAACACATTAAACATTGGACATATAGGATGGAACAAAATAAAGATTACAATCATAGAGAAGAAAACACACAAGAATAAAATATTGTGGTTAAATAATGTAACCCTGTAATTAAGCTCAAGTCTCACAGGTTGTGTGTTCTTAGCTATCATTTATGTTCCAATTTACAGTCTTCACACAAGTTTAACTCAAAAAGTTTTGATTTAAATTAGTGAAATTTTTCAAAAATAGAGTCTTGAAAAGAAACATATTATTTTTCAACCAAATAGAACATGCATGCAATTACCTATTACTATGTAGTTAATCCTATCCTAACAAAAGGAAAATAAATAAATATCCTATTCTATTGGTGTTAATGAAGAGAAATTACCTCCGGAAGTCAGGTACTGACCGACCTCCCCACACTTAAAGCTTTGCACCGTCCTCGGTGCCATCAGTCAGGAACAAAAGGGGCTGGTAGTAGCATCTCCACAATCGGGACCGTCATGGCTCCATGTGCTGGTAAATAAAGTGGAGCCTGGGGTGTCTGGGTTTTCTTCAGGTGGGTGGTTACCAACAAGCAGCTCCTTGAGGTATGTAAATCGGTGCTTGTTACGGTGCTCCCTTTGCTTTCCTTTCCAGTCAAGCCGGTCTAACTTCTCAAGTATTTGATAGAGCAGTTGGTTTGTTGAAGGTGCTTGTGATGTGGAAGGTGAAGGAATATCTTCCGCTGGTTTTGTGCTCCGGTTGATAGCAGCTGTTGGCGGTCTAATGTATTTTCCATTAGGAACGTACTGATCATCCCGTGGAGTCATGGCCTTGGTGTCCCCAGCTCGTTGAATGGCCTCTTCAGTTATGGGGACTTGCTTTTGACGGACATAGACAAACTGCATGGTTGGCATGTGAAAATTGGAGTAGAATTTGACTACCCATGAAAGGTAAACCTGCCGTGGCTGTCTCCGTAGGAATCCCCATTGTCTTCGCTCAATGCGGAGCTCAACAAATTCAACAATGTGGGTCGGGAGGATGAGTAAGTACTCATTGTTATAGTTCCTTTCAGCCAGGATAGGGAACATCTACTCACAGTAGCGGTTAGTGAACTGCGCAATGTCCTTTGCTGGAAAGGCCTTTTCTTTTTCATCGACCTTGATGATCCTCTTGATTCGCTTTGTTGAGGGTTTTACTGCTGTTGAAGATGGCTCTACAGCTAGTGCTCTTTTAGTTCCTTTCCTCGCTGGTGGTTTGGGAGTAGCTTTCTTTTTACCCTTCTTAGTGGCCATCCTGAAAAGGAAAAAAGTAAGTAACTTTTAAAGCTAAGGGTTAGAGAAAGGAAGAGGATAGTATAAGTGATAATCAATGCACGGTAAAGAAGGATGTCGTTAACACATGGTCGCGACTACATGTGATAAGTTCATCAATGGAAATATAGCAAGTGCATGTTGTGGCAATAAGATGCAAGATGTTTATTGGCATGCCGGCAAAGACATGAGTAGCATAGATCAAGCATTAATTGCCCAATTTGATTATCAAGTCTGTTAAACTAACAACCTGTTTGTATTGACAATTATATTCAATGAATAATATATAAAAAAAAGATTTTGTGAAAAACAGGCATTAGAGTAGAAGAATAGAATAATTTAAAAGTGCGTAATGCCATACGGGCTTTTCACAAACACTTAGCATGCATGGAAAATATGTTATTGAAAGTACTGAATTGAACATGCAAACAACTCTTTAAGAAGTAATAGTAATTGTCAAACAATGCCTTAAAAATCCACAAGCAAAATATAAAAGAAAATAATCGCCCAATTAAGTATTTAACACCAATTAAAAAGATGTAAAAAGAAAAAGAAAGACTAAGAAAACATAGATAATGAAAGTAAAAAGAAAGAAAAAGAAAACATAAATAAAATAATAATAATAATAGAAAAGTAAAAAGGGAAGAAGAAAAGAAAAGAACCTTGATGATGAATGTGAAAAAGAAGGAGGGAAAAAGGTAAAAAAAAATAAGAAGGAATAAAGAAGAAAGAAGGAAGAAGAAAGAAATAAGAAGGGAGAAGAAAAGATATGATTGGGGAAGAAAAGATAAGATATCTGGCATTGATCTGGATAAATTGTGCGTCGCATGCGACACGGACGCGTGGAGCACGCGTTCGCTCGGTTGGCGCGATTTTCAGATGACGCAGACGCGTGGGTGACGCGCACGCGTGATCTGATTTATGCTATTGGCTTGAGTGCAGCCTCACGCACGCGTAACTCTCTGTTTCGTTCGCATATTGCAAAAATTCTGGGTGACGCGTGCGCGTGGGTGACGCGTGCGCGTGGGTGACGCGTGCGTGTAGGTGACGCGCACGCGTGAATGACCTCTTTTTGAAAAATGACGCGGACGCGTGGGACACGCGTTCGTGTGATAGGGCTTGTGCTTCTAGCATCATTCCAGCCCCACTCCATCATAACTCTCTGCCATACACCTCTTTACGTCGATTTTTCAGGGTCACGCGTGCGCGTGGGAGGCTGATTTTTTTAAATGACGTGGACGCGTCAGGGACGCGTTCACGTGGGAATGCTTGTGCCTAAGGCACGCCTCCAGCAACGCTCCTGCGTGACTCTCTGCTTCTTTTTTTCCTTGTTTCGAATGCACATATGACGCGGACGCATCAGCGACGTTCGCGCGTCGCATGCTTTTTTTTATATGTAGTATGCAAATGCAAATGCAAGCTATATGCAGAGATTATGAGAAGAGTCATTAATAAAAACAAAATAGAATAAAGCAAAATAAAACTAAGACTGAAACGGAATGATCATACCATGGTGGGTTGTCTCCCACCTAGCACTTTGCTTTTACGTCCTTAAGTTGGACGGTCTTCAGGCTCATTCTGCTTCTGTTGGTAGGTCTTCCAAGAGGAAGACCTCTAGTTCTTTGTGATCCTTAATCTTCTCTCCATGATAAAGCTTTAGGCGATGTCCATTGACCTTAATGAATTTGGAGCTAGAAGGATCACGCAGGTGAAAAACTTCGTATGGCTCTGCCTTTTCTACTCTGTAGGGACCTTCCCATCTTGATCTCAGTTTACCTGGCATAAGCCTCAGTCTGGAGTTATAGAGAAGAACTAACTCCCCTGGTCTGAATTCTCTCCTTTTTATGTGCTTGTCATGGACAGCCTTCATCTTCTCTTTGTATCGCCTGGAGTTGTCATATGCTTCTAGGCGAAGATTCTCCAATTCTGCTAGTTGCAGCTTCCTTTTAGCACCAGCTTCTTCAAAATTCATGTTGCACTCCTTCACAGCCCAGAAAGCCTTGTGTTCCACCTCCATTGGAAGGTGGCAAGCCTTTCCGTACACCAAGCGGAAGGGGCTCATTCCAATGGGTGTCTTGTACGCTGTTCTATATGCCCAGAGTGCATCTTGTAGCCTGGCACTCCAGTCCTTTCTATAAGGCTTTACTATCTTCTCCAGAATACATTTAATTTCTCTATTAGATACCTCTGCTTGTCCATTGGTCTGGGGATGATAAGCTGTTGCTACTTTGTGAACAATCCCATGCTTCTTCAGTAATCCTGTTAATCTCCTGTTACAAAAGTGAGTGCCTTGATCACTCACGATTGCTCGTGGTAATCCAAAGCGACAGATAATATGGTTTCTAACAAAGAAAACAACAGTGTTAGCATCATCAGTACGGGTAGGAATTGCTTCCACCCATTTAGAAACATAATCTACAGCTAACAGTATATAAAGGTAACCATTAGAGTTTGAAAATGGACCCATGAAGTCAATGCCCCAAACATCAAAAATTTCACAGAAAAGCATAATTTGTTGAGGTATCTCATCCCTCTTGGATATATTACCAAACATTTGGCATGGGGAACAAGATTTACAAAATTCAGCAGCATCTTTAAAAAGAGTAGGCCACCAGAATTCACAGTCTAAGATTTTTTTAGCTGTTCTTTGAGGACCAAAATGTCCTCCACTCTCAGAACAGTGGCAGGCCTCTAAAATAGACTGGAATTCTGTTTGGGGTACACACCTTCTAATTACCTGGTCAGCACCACACCTCCATAAATATGGGTCATCCCATATATAATATTTAGACTCGCTTTTCAGCTTGTCCCTTTGATGCTTAGTAAAATTTGGAGGGAAAGTATGACTAACTAGATAATTAGCTACAGGTGCATACCAAGAAACTATTTTAGATACTGCTTGCAAGCTATCAAATGGAAAAGTATCATTAATAGGAGTGGAGTCATCCTTAATGTGTTTAAGGCGACTCAAGTGGTCTGCCACTAAATTCTGGTTACCACTCCTATCCTTAATTTCTAAATCAAATTCTTATAGCAACAGTATCCAACGTATCAGGCTTGGTTTGGACTCTTTTTTAGCTAATAAATATTTTAGAGCTGCATGGTCTGAGTACATTACCACCTTAGTACCAAGTAAATAGGCTCAGAATTTATCCAGAGCAAAAACAATAGTAAGAAGCTCTTTTTCAGTAGTAGTGTAATTAAACTGAGCAGCATCTAAGGTCTTAGACGCATAAGCAATTACGAAGGGATCCTTACCGTCACGCTGAGCCAGCGCCGCTCCTACTGCATGGTTGGAGGCATCACACATAATCTCAGATGGCTGGCTCCAGTCTGGTCCTCTCACAATTGGAGCTTGAGTCAGGGCGATCTTTAGGTTATCAAATGCTTGCATGCAATCCTCACTGAACTCGAACTCAATATCTTTCTGCAACAGTCTGGATAAAGGCAATGCTACCTTACTGAAGTCCTTAATGAATCTCCTGTAAAAACCTGCATGGCCAAGGAACGAATGGACTTCCCTCACGGAGGAAGGGTAAGGTAAACTAGAAATGACATCCACCTTTGCTGGATCTACAGGAATACCAGTGTTAGAAATAACATGTCCTAGAACAATCCCTTGTTTTACCATAAAGTGACATTTTTCAAAATTCAATACAAGGTTTGAACTAACACACCTGTCTAATACTCTAGCTAAACTATCCAAGCAAAGGCTAAAGGAATTGCCATAAATGCTAAAATCATCCATAAAAACTTCCATACAGTTCTCAATAAGATCGGAAAAGATACACATCATGCATCTTTAGAAAGTAGCCGGTGCGTTACATAAGCCAAAAGGCATCCTCTTATATGCATACGTTCTAAAGGGACATGTAAAAGTAGTCTTCTCCTGATCTTCAGGAGCTATATGAATTTGAAAATAGCCTGTATAACCATCTAAAAAATAGTAATGGGATTTACCTGACAGGTGATCAAGCATCTGATCAATAAATGAAAAGGGATAACGATCCTTACGAGTAGCTTGGTTGAGACGCCTATAATCAATGCAAACTCTCCATGTATTCTGCACTCTAGTTGTCAGGAGCTCTCCATGCTCATTTTTTACTGTTGTGACTCCAGACTTCTTGGGCACCACTTGTACTGGACTGACCCATTCACTATCTGAGATGGGGTAGATAATATCTACTTCAAGTAGCCTGGTCACTTCTTTCTTGACAACTTCTAAGATAGTGGGATTCAATCTTCTTTGGAGTTGACGGACAGGTTTGATTTCTCTTCTAAATATATTCTGTGCTCACAAACTTGAGAGTTGATGCCTACTATATCCACCAAGCTCCATCCAATTGCTTTCTTGTGCTTTCTCAGACACCGAGCAGTTGCTCCTCCTGTTGTGAAGTGAGTTCCCTTATAATGATAACTGGAAACTTCTGATTATCCTCAAGGTAAGCATACTTGAGGTGTAGAGGAAGGGGTTTCAATTCTAATTTCTGCTCTTGGCTAGGCTCTGGATCATCCGGGGCTAATAATAATGGTAAAGGGTCCTCATTGTGTTCAGAGGGTGTCCCCACACTTGGACCTTGCTCCAAGTGCTTTTCTTCTACTTCTTCTTGGTGAACCTTAGCTATAGTTTCATCAATGATGTCACACTAGAAGATAGAATGATCTTCCGGGGGGTGCTTCATAGCTTCATTTAAACTGAAACTCACTGTTCTGTCATCTATCTCAAAGGAGTAAGTTCCTGAGAATGCATCCAGCTTGAATTTCAAAGTCTTCAGGAATGGTCTTCCAAGCAGGATTGATGATGGTCTTCCTGAGTCATTAGGGAACATTTCCAAGATATATAAGTCAATGGAAAATGTGAGCCCCTTAATGCTCACCAATACATCTTCAGCAATTCCAACTACTGTAATAATGCTTTTATCTGCTAACACAAAATGAGCTGCCGACCTTTTTAAGGGAGAAAGCCTTAAGGTATCATATATAAACAATGGTATTATATTAACACACGCTCCTAAGTCACACATGCAATTAGAAAATATTACACCTCCAATGGTACAGTTAACCATGCATGGACTTAGATCACTACATTTTTCAGGTATACCTCCCATTAAAGCAGATATAGAACTATCTAAAGGAATAGTTTCTAATTCATTGATTTTATCTTTATGTATACATAAATCTTTCAGAAACTTTGCATATTTAGGTACCTATTGAATGACATAAAAAAGGGGAACAGTTACCTCAACCTTTTTAAAAATTTCTACCATTTTGGGATCAAGTTCCATCTGCTTCCTGGACTTCCTTGCAAGGTGTGAAAATGGGATAGAAATGGTGCCACTTGCAGCCTCTGCATCCTTTGGTGCTCCATTCCTTTGCTGAGCTATTTCTTCTTCAACCTTGTCTTGTACTTCATCTTCCTCTTCAGCATCTTTCATTTCAACGTCTTCCACGTCCACTGAGTTTTCAATTTGGGTATGTTCTATTGGGCTTGGCTCCTCCTGGGTCCTCTCTTGCAGTGTGGTTCTGGACCTCAAAGTGATGGCATTAATGCCACCCTTGGGGTTGGGCAAGGGTTGAGAAGAAATTCTACTGGAGCTTAAAGGTTGGTTAGTGGAAGTAGGTAATGAATCTATCCGGGCGGCGACAGCTTGTAAAGTGGCATTCAGACCATTTAAAGTAGAGTTCAGTGTAGCCTGCATGTCTTGTTGTCCTTGTGCAAGAGAACGAAGCATCTCGTCATTTGATGAGGAAGTGGGATAAGTGATCTGAGGGACCTGTTGTTGGTTGTGTTGGGGTCCTTGTGATTGTCTTAGGTGAGGAGCTCTGTAAGGTTGGTTTTGATTCTACTGTCTATTGTTGTTATTCCACCTCTGGTTTCCATTGTTATCTCTGCCTCCTCTGTTATAGTTGTCCCTCCAGCCATGGTTGGAATTATCTCTCCAACCTTGGTTGGAGTTGTCCTGCCAACCTTGGTTATAGTTCCCACCTTGGTTGTAGTTGCCGCCTTGTTGATTGTATCCTTGATTTGGGCAGTCATAGAAGTTATGAGTAGCTATCACAGTGTTGTCTTCTTGTTAGAGCTACGGGCATTCATCAGTATAATGACTATAATCAGCACATATTCCGCATACTCTTTGGGGAACTAACTGTTGGCTTTGTTGTGGTGGGGAAGGCTGAGCTTGTTGTTGTTGGTTCAATTGCATTTGCTTCAGTAGGTTGGTCATTTCACATATACTCTGTGTAAGAGCAGAAGTCTCAGTACTAGAGGAAACTTCTGCAACAGCTTTTGAGTGGTTGCTCTGGTGCCTGTGATTCCTAGTAGACTCAGCTAAGTTGCTGATCAGTTGTCATGCTTCATCTGCGGTCTTGTACTTTTTCAGAGAACCATTACTAGCACCATCTAGTGTGGTTTTATCCCGAGGCTTCATGCCTTAAGTGAAGTAGCTGATTAACACTAGCCTGTCAATCATGTGATGGAAGCATGCGTCTAGAAGGTTCTTAAAGTGCTCCCAGTACTCATAAAGAGTCTCTGATTCTCCTTGAACAATGCAGGAAATCTCTTTTCTTAGTCTATCTATAACTTCAGCTGGAAAGAATTTTTCCAAGAATTCTCTTCTGAGTGTATCTCAGTTGGTAACAGTCGCTTTAGGTTGGGAGTAGTACCACTCCCTTGCCTTTCCCTCAAGAGAAAACGAGAAGGCGGTTAACAGAATAAAAGTTTCATTCACACCATGACGCCTAATAGTAGAACAGGCAGTTTGAAAATCCCTGAGGTGCTTGATAGGCTCCTGAGCGGGTAAGCCATGAAACTTGGGCATCAAGTTGATTAATGCAGTCTTCAGCTCAAAATCTGCAGCCAGAGTTGGATGATGCACTTGATACAGCTGCAGTGTAAAATCTGGAGCTCCAGCTTCCTGGAGAGTAATCCTCCTAGGTGCTGCCATGTTATCTGCACGTGAATCAACTGAATCAGTAGTAAAGGAGCTTGTTCCGCTCTCAGATGGCAGTTCATATTCGCCCTCAGATGAGACTGGTGAATCGATAACAATCACTTTACCACCCTCAGAGGCTAACCTGCGTCGAGCTCGCCTAATACGTGAAATAGTTCTTTCAATTTCAGGATCAAATGCGGCTAAGCTCGGATCAGACAACGAACACATCATTCAATGAGAGAAACATATAGCTCATGGTAACAAAATAAAATAAAATATGCAAATAAAATAAAAATATGTACACTAATTAATAATTTAGCACACAATTGCAACTTCCCGGCAACGGCGCCAAAAACTAACGAGGGGCGAAAGTTAGACCAATTAAGAGATTATAATATAATAGAACATCATTGCGAGTATAGCTCTTAACCAGCAAAAATCCGCCTCATCAATTTAGAAAGGTTGTCACAAAAAAAGGTTTAGAATAAAAATAATGGGAGTATGAGTCCCAGGTCGTCTCCCAACGAGTTGCTAGAAAGGGTGCTAATTTATTAATCAGGAGTTTTCCGAGAGTTTTGAGAATTGATTAATAGAAAATAAACAATTGTAATTTAGTGCAATAAAAATTAAAGGAGATTTATAATATTCTAAATAAAAAGCCTTGACTGGGGGAATGATTAATTGGAAGTTCTATCCTTGTTGAAATTCTCTCAAGTGTAGTATAAAAAGGTTGTTATTTTCACTTAGTTAACCCTTACTAAATAAAGGAAAGTCAAGTGATTGAGCTAACTCTTATTCGCAAATCCTAGTCCTCTCCCTTGGGAAGGTCTAGCGTTAGTAAATACAGAATTAGCCAATAACTTCCAATTTAACTAACCACTTGAGCATTCTAACTCAAGTGTCTCCTCCTAATCAACCCCCATGTCAAGTGGAGAATCTACTCTATTGACATGAATGTAACGCTCATAAGAATATAAGAAGAAGACATGATAAATTAAATAAAATAAAGCTTTGAAAATTAATTAAAGATAAAAGTAATCATTTCCATTAACAATCCATGAAAATAATCAAATTACCACTCTAAACAAGAATTAAGAATATGGAATAAATAAAAGAGTAAGTAAGGAAACAAACTAGAATAATATCTTCAACGGAGGTGATGACTCTTCAATATCCAAAAGCAAAAGCAATATACTGATAAACTATGAATGTAAAGAGAACCTAGAGAAAGAGTAGTTTCTTTCTAGATTCAGATCTAAAAACCTAAAACTATCCTAATGAAAATATGTGAGTGTGTGTGTTGAGTCTCTGCATGTTCCCTGGCTTTATTCTGTGTTTCTGGGCCGAAAACTGGGTCAAAACGCGGCCCGAAATCGCCCCCAGCGTTTTCTGTTAATTCTGCAGATCGCGCAGGTCACGCATGCGCGTCATTTGGTGAATTTCCTTATCACGCGTACGCATTGTCCACGCGTGTGCGTCTCTTGTGCAGACTCCAATCCACGCATCGCTGCAATTTTCTTCAGTCCGCGCACTCGCGTGAGCCATGCGTGCGCGTCGGTGCTCGCTGGTCATCTCCTTGGTTTCTTGTGTTCCTTCCATTTTTGCAAGCTTCCTCTCCATTTTCTAAGCCATTCCTACCCTATAAAGCCTAAAACACTTAACACACGGATCACGACATCGAATGGTATAAAGGAGAATTAAAATATACTAATTAAAGATCTATAGGAAGCAAGTTTTCAATCATAAAACAATACTAGGAAGCGATTATAAAATCATGCAAATCATATGAATAAGTGGGTAAAGACTTGATGAAACCACTCAATTAAACACAAGATAAACCATAAAATAGTGGTTTATCAGAGAAAAACTTTGCATTTGTTAGAATTAAGGTCAAGCTGAATCAAGGTACAAGACTCATAAGAGGAGAATCGTCAAAGTCAATGGCATCGTTTACCGAATTCAAGACAATGTTTAGGAACTCAACCGAATAACATATCCACAGGAAATGGAAAAACATAAAAAGGAATTATTTTACCGTTGAAAAAGGGAAAATATGAATTGAACATTTTTTAGAAGAATCAAGAAGAGTATAAATGTCTGCGTTACATCAAAACATATTCAAGTTGAAATAAGTTACGTGAGGTTTTGTAAAATGAAGGTTATTTGGAATAAGGACAAAAATCTTTCTTCTAGAATCTTAGAGGATATTTAGGTACATAACCAAACCAAGATATGCATAAAAACGGTAACAAAGTTGGTAAGAATCAAGTTGCATTCAAATAAAGAATAGAAAGTGAAATTTTCTATAAATCAGTAAAATAATAAGCATACATTGTAGGCATATAGGTTTAAACCATATAAAGAAGTTTCAAAGTTCATGTAAGGAAGTGCATGTAAAAGTAAAGACGATTCTCATAAAAAATTTAAAAATTGGTTGTGGACAAAATCAGGTAAAGGATGGATCAATCAAAACTTCTTCAAAAAGATCCAAACAAAATTTCGAAAGAATGCCATAAGATATGGTGTAGCAAAACGAGTTCGGAGCTTATTGAGGAATTATGTTTTTCATGTATAGAAATGCAAAATCAAAAGCTGTGATGTCAAGAATCTACGAGATAACTAAGACTATGGTCAAAGCAGAATACACATATATTGTAGAATATGAAACTAAAAAGTCAAATCATACCATAAGAAAGAATCTAATTCAGAAAATTTTGATAGAAAGAATAAGAGAAAAGTTGATATATTGATCGAAGCAAGTTCCAACTGAATTAAAATACAAAATCCACAAATAAAAACAGCTCAGGTTAATGACAATATTTTCAAAAATGTAAAGATCGTAATGTGTATACTAAAACAAGTTCAAGCTTGAATCAAAGGGTATCAGATTCATAAAGAGAAATATAAGGAATTGCAAGGATGATTATTCACAATTGAACAAAT
>NC_029791.2:96457249-96469374 GCF_000816755.2 Arachis ipaensis | reverse complement strand
AGATCATGGTTTAAGAAAAAATATTTGAAACAAGGAACTTCAACGAGAATAACAAGAGGGAGCGATGTGCTAACTCACGCGACTCAAGGTAAGATTCGAAAGTCAAAACTAGGTAAGAAAAGCAACCTCTAACATTCCTAAACCTTGTGATCCACCTTACCTATTACTTCTATTTCGTCTATGATAACCTGTTAGTGTTTCCATGTACACAAATCATCAGTATTAAGCTGGTCAGACCTAATACCATGAGGAACCCAATGGTCGACTAACAGCATTAATCAATGGACCAATCATGCATGTGAAACTCAAACTCTTATCAATAGGACAAGTCCTACTACATGACAGACACTCAGAGTATGTAGTGAAGCATAGTTAGTTCATTTTCAAGGCTCTAACAGGAATGAACTGCTTTAATACCAAATTGTAACGACCCAACTTTTGATACGATCATGACGTACTGGAAGTTGGGTTGTTACAATTAAGAGAAAAGATAAATCGGAACATGTGATTATGAGAATGATTGAAAGGTCACGAGAGGATGACGGAAAGTAAATAGTTATGGTGCCGATAGAAAATGTTAAGTCGTGAGCTTTGTATGTGAATGATTATGCAGGGACGCCCGTAAATATGGAATGGCTTCCAGGAGAAGGGGTCACATGCTTTAGCTGGAGAATCAGTGCTTGCAAGTACTTGCAGAGGTCATGTTCTACATTCTTCAGCTGGAGAATCAGTGCCTGCAAGAAGTGGAAACTTGCAGAGGTTATGTCACTGAAATGCCTTATCCGACTTGCGAGTTGGATTGCGTTGGGTGCGGGTCGAAACTGACAAATGAGCTCATTACTTGCACTAGGGCTAGACATGCATCATACTTGTTTGTGCATACTTTTCTATGATTGTGTGTGTATGTTTCTTGACTTGTGATTTCACTGCATTCTGTAGTTTGTTATGGCTGTGCATGTGTGCTTTCTGATTTATTTCCCCCTGTATCTTTGGTTTGTTAAAAGTTATTTGTAATATGAAATTTGTTACTGTTGGCTAAGTATAATAAAGAATAAAATGAAGTTAACTTTTAACCCCAACCCTACTAAAAACTTCCTAGTTCTTACCCCCTATTTCTACCCCCCTTTCAGTTACATGTGCGAAGGCATATTGTAAAACTGCAGAAACATAGAAGAATATGTTTGCAAGTTGAGTCGTTGTTAGAATTTATTTTTTCCCTCGCCTTGTTAGTTGGAGTATCATTCAGAGGGGTAGGTTTTGTAATTAGTTTTGTGTATAATACTATAATGTATTACTAATATTAAGTACGTGAATATGTGTTATTCTGTTCTTGTTGAAACATTTTTTAACTTTTAGTAAAATTGTCGATAGATTAGCGCGTAAAGGCTCAATATTAAATCGATAATAAATGGATTAGGTTGGTAACGCCTTACTTTTGGTATGATCATGACATACTGAAAGTTAGGTCGTTACAGAAAGTGCTAAAAAAAGAACACTGAAAGAGCGGAAGATTGATGGTTTAGAAGTCATAGAAAACTCTCATTGCAAGTATAGTTACTAAACCAAGCAATCAACCTTTCTTACAAATGTTTTGGTTGTCACAAGTAACAAACCCCTAAATAAATTGATAACCGAAGTATTTAAACCTCAGGTCGTCTTCTCAAGGAACTGCAGGGAAGTATGTTCTTATTATTGGCTATGAAGATTGTAAATTGGGGTTTTTTAAGATGAGGAACAAGTAATTTAAATTGCAATTGAGATAAGTAAAAGACTGTAAGGTAAATAAGTAGCTGAATTCATAAACTTTTGGCAAGGTATGAGAAATTAGAAGTTCTATCCTAGTTATCCTTATCAATGATGATGAAGATTGAATCTTAATTCCACTCAGTTAGTCTTTACTTAAAGTAAAGAAAGGTCAAGCGACTAATTAGTTTGATCTTCAAATCCTAGTTAATTCCTAAGGAAAGATTGGGATTATTGAAGTTCAATTCAATTAGCAAAGATAACAACTATCAATCATGTTGAGTTTGATAGCTCCTAAGTTACTAATTTCTTAGCCAAGACCAAAAGGAGAAAAGTAAATCTACTGGAATAAAAATGTCTTCAGATTGGAAGCAACAGTAACGTAAATAGAAGAGAGCAATAATAAACTGAAATACCTCAAATAACATTAATTCAAAAGAACAATCTGTTACATGGAAGAATTCATAAATTAAGGTAAGCAAGTAATTAAAAAGGAATGTTGAACCTGATAAAAAGATAATCCTGAAAGCGAATAAAAGCCTAAATCTAAATCCTAATCCTAAAGAGAGAGGAGAGAACCTCTCTCAAAATTAAATCTAAATCATGAAAAGTAACTAAATTGGAGACTCCCTTCTGAATGGATGCATTCCCCCACTTCATAACCTCTGATCTGTGCCTTCTGGACTTGGATTTGGGCCAAAAAGGGCTTCAGAAATCACTGGGAGCGTTTTCTGTAATTTCTGGTGCGTGGCCTCTATCACGCGTCCGCGTGGGTCACGCGGTCGCGTCAATTGGAGTTTTTCTTACCACGCGGTCGCTTCAATCATGCGTCCGCGTCAGTCACGCGGTCGCGTCACTACCATTTCGCGCTGGCATGCGGTCGCGTCGTCCATGTGATCGCGTCACTGCCAGTTTCTTCAAAAACTCCGTTTTATGCTTTCCTTCCATTTTTGTATGTTTCCTTTCCATCCTTTAAGTCATTCCTGCCTTAGAAGATCTGAAACTACTCAATACACAAATCACGGCATCGAATGGAAATAAAGGGTAATTAAAATAATTACTTTTAAAGCATAGGAAACATGTTTTTCACATACATCACATAATAAGGAAAGGAAAGTAAAACCATGCAATTAACATGAATAAGTGGGTGAAGGACTGAATAAATCACTTAAATTAGGCACAAAATATATCATAAAATATGGGTTTATCAAACACCGATGCATATAAAGTCTCAGGTATATGACAATGCTTCCGATAAGGGCAACCACTTTGTGATCCGTCCAAATATTCCCAACATTGAGAATATCATTACACCTATGTCTCCACAACCACCACACTCTAGACCCAAAAAGAATCTCATTACTAGGCACAATCTTTCTAAACCAAGTCTCAATAGAGGTGCATTCAAACAAGTCAATAAAGCGAGGGTCTAATATTTGCAAAAGGCTCTTGGATTTAACACAGTTTCGCAGACAATATTTAATTATTTCCTGAGCCGCATTGCATCTTTGGCACAAATCCGAACTAACTAGATGCCTCTTAAATTGGAAAGCCTCTGTCGAGAGAGCATTATGAAGCCCAAGCCACATAGTGAAATAAGAGTTTAAAACATAAGGAGTTATTTTATATTTAAAAAAGTTATCATATAAGTATTTATTTTAAAGTTATGTAATAAATAAGAGTGATAAAATAGTTTTTGAGACGGAGAGAAGTCAATTTTTTTTATTTCTTCAAAAGCTGTTAAACAACTTTTTGGGAAGTTAAAAATATATCTAAAAAACGATACCAAATATTATTAATATGACTTTTCATAGGTTAAAAGTCCAAAAAAAAAAAATCTTTTGAAATTTTTCAAACGGACCTATGTAGTATTAGATTAGATAAGGAGTAAATGGTCAAAGTAATCCTTAAAAAATCACTCGTTTTTTAAATTGATCTTCGAAAGAATTTTTTTAATCAAATTCGTCTCTTAAAGATTTTAAATTAGTCATGTTAGTCATTCCGTCAATTTTTTTGTTGATAGTGACAAAATTTGCTAATATGGCACATTAAGTAACACCACAATACACTCCTAGAAGTGTTAATTGACTATTAACATAATAAATTTAGATCAAATTAAAACCTAATTGAGAGGACAACTTGAGATATTAGAATATCTCAATTTGAGATTGATTTGGTCTAATTTTATAAATTAATTATGTTAATAGTTAATTAGGACTAATAAGTGTATGTTGTGATTACTTAACATACCACGTCAACAAATTTTGACACTGTTAGCAATGAAAGTGACGAAAGGACTAATATAACTAATTTAAATTCTTTAAGAGCCTGTTTGAAATGCTAGGAATTAGAATTTACTCAAGAGTTGAATTCTGGTTCTTGCTTTGGAACAACTAAAAATGAATTATTTGAATTTCTTTGAGAATTCCAATTTCTATTTTTTCTTCATTTGTAAATCCGACCAAAAAGGGGGTCTGATTTCCAAATCAACTCTCACACTCTTTAAACTTGAATTCTATTCCATTAATATATTATAGTTATTCCAAATCATGAAATTGAATTTCAAATAGAAATCAATTCTTTTCTTAAAGGAAATAGATTTCTTTTCTTATGTTAAATGGTTTTCAAACAAGTTCTAAAAGATGAATTTAATTAAAAAAATTTTCAAAAATTAATTTAAAAAATAAATAATCTTTCAAAGACTAATTTAACCATTTAATCGTATAAGATTTGAAAATTTGTCATTGCATCTTAGAACAATTTAAAATTCTTTTTATTCGGTAAGATTTCTCGGTACCAAAGAATTCATCCATGAATGGACCGCAGCAGAAGCATTATAGAGATTTTTGGTAGCCCAATAGAGATAATCAGGTAAGGTGTTTAACTAACTAGATATGGGCTTTGCAGGTCTGAAGAAGCCTGGCCCAACCAAAGAAAAAATATATTTTTTTAAAGAAGGGAACAATAGTGCAAAGATGATCGGCGGGACACAAACGGCGATGAAGAAAACACACAGAAAACACAAAATGGTTTGGTTTGGCATAAGCTTACGAATAACGCAGCCAACACACAAGTAGCGCACGGATCAATGACATGGCAAATAAATTTAAAATCCCGCCTAAACCCCTGCCCCTCCCTTCGCTCTCTCCTTTTCCCCTTTGGATTTCATTTCGTTCGCAATTGAATTTCAATTTCCCAAAGGGCCTTAATATTTCCTCGCATTTTTTCCGTATGTCATAGTGCAAACTAACGAACACCCCTTATTTCTCTCTCTCTTCCTTTTCCTCTCTCTCGCTATCTCTCCCAAACCCTACCTTCTCAACCCCATTTTCCACCTTCTGGTCCGTATTTCTCTTCAATTTTCGCCAATTTCTCGTGATTTTAGTCGTTTCCTTCGATTTTACGCTCAGAAAACTAACCTGATTGTGTTAATTGCAGCTCCCGTCATGAAAGGTGCAAAGTCCAAAGCCGAATCCAAGAGAGGCGATGCCAAGTAAGTTTCATTAACTTTCGATCCGGTTTCAATTACTCTGTTTTCCTTTTTGATCTGACTCGTCTTTTAGCGAAAACTGGACGAAATAATTAGGGTTCAGGTTTTTCCAGATCTGAGATCTGAAAATTGCGCTGATAGCGATTTGATCTGAATTTTGAAGTGTTGGATATTTAGGTTTAGTTGTTCTGTGTGTATTTGGTGATTTTTGTGTGGTGTTATTGTTGTCAGGCTTGCCGTGAATAAGAAAGGAACTCCGGCCACGAAGGGCGGTAGGAAAACCGGCAAGGGAAAAGCCGCCAAAGACCCTAACAAGCCAAAGAGGCCACCGAGTGCTTTCTTCGTTTTCATGTAATTATATATATTTTATTTAACGCTACGATGCATTTGATTTCCGATGCGCTCTTCCCTTTCCACCGAATATTGTTCACCTCAAAACTTTTTACCCACACACCACGGTAATTAATTAATTCTTTGTTATCCTTCACTTTAGATTTTTTTCAATAATCGTTATTGTTTTAAAACGTTAAACTCTGTTTCTAAAGTATGGTAGACGTAGTTTTTGCTTGCTGAAGCTTCGTATTACTATACTACCAATTACAGAGGACAGATGATAGTTATTCCTTTGTTTTATTGTTTTCTGCTGTATAATTTTTCTACTGCTATTTCTGAAATTTGCGTAATTATTGAAGGGAAGAATTTAGGAAACAGTTCAACAAGGATCATCCTGAAAACAAAGCAGTATCTGCTGTAAGGATATTTAATATGGTTAATCGAAATTGGTTTTAGTTGCATCATGCTTTCGTGGGTGTTTGTTGGAGTATCACTTAAAATTGCCTTGGTGTGTTTTTCAGGTGGGCAAGGCTGCTGGAGCTAAATGGAAACAAATGTCTGATGCTGTAAGTGGCTCCGTATAGGCTGTTTGGTTGCGTAAATTAAGATTCTGTTGTTATTTCTTATCAATGAAAGGATGTTTGGTTTGTAAAGGAAAAAGCACCTTATGTGGCAAAGTCAGAGAAACGAAAGCAGGACTATGAGAAGAACATGAGAGCCTACAACAAAAAACAGGTGGGGTTGCAAATCTATTGGTATCCTATCTAACATGTACCACGATAGTTTCTCATCATTTTGTCATTGTTGTCAGGCTGAAGGTCCTACTGGTGGAGATGAAGAGGAATCAGACAAGTCAATATCCGAGGTCAATGATGAAGATGATGATGAGGATGGAAGCGGCGAGGTTTGTTTAAGAATTTGACTATTGTTGTATCAGCATTTCATATTTCCATATATCTATATATTCTTAGTTGCTTATTGGTGCTTTTTATCTGTGCAGGAAGACGATGATGAGTAGGAGCTGGACTGAGAGTAGTATCTATCCTAGGTTGTTTTGGTGATTGATCGTCTTCTGTAGATGGGTCTCATCACTTGCTGATAAACATGTTTCGTTCTTCCAGAAAACGTATTCCTGCTCCCTCAGTAAATTTGTTTTGCCTTTTCAGAAAATGAAATAGCTACAAAAGGGAGCCCATCTTTATTTGTACCTTTGGATTCAACTATTTAGTTAAGGGGTGTTTATCTCTTTTAGAGAGATTGTATCTTTTCATGATGAAATCTACTTACGTTTGTATCAATATAATTGGCTTATCCTTTCCGTCATGCTGTATTTTCTTGGTTGTATATATGTGTTGAATTTTTCTCACTAACCTTTTCTTCGTAAGCATTCTACTTCAGCGTTGACTTTCTGAACTGGATATGATCGTTGTAGGTATGATGTCCGACAACAATTTTGTTAATTTCTCTTGTTGAAGCCATGCCTTCGCGTCTTGTTACATAAGGATATTTTAGTGCCTTATCCATGCATGCGAAAAGTTGACTTTGGTTTTACTATTTGATCTATACCTGGTTCAACCTTTCGTCGTTCGTGTTGTCAGTAACTCGATCTTGTCGGTTGACTTGGAATATTTGGTTCTTACCTTCCACCAAGCACACCTACTTATAGATTGAATTATGTTGTTTTCTGGCCAATCGCGGTCTTAGAATAATGATACATAAGTTTCTTAATTGGTTTTAACAAGGGAACAATAGATTCTTATTACTGGGAGTTTCCACGCAAATAACACTTGTAGGATCCGAAGTCGCTACATTTCTTCACTTCCCCCATGAACCTACTTTATTATCCATAGCATAATATTGACAAAACATAAAATTGATACATGCTCTTAGTAACCCAAACTAGCAGATACATTTTTTGCCCAATTCCGAATCCCATCCTTTAACAATTGTAATTAACATCTACTTTCCGTTTGGTTGATGATCTTCAAGAAATGGATAGTCAGTGTATCCAACCACAGGATCATGGGTGTAGAAAGTGCTTCTATTAGCCTTATTCAACTCAGCATCCAATTCAAACCTCTTTGGCAAATCAGGGTTTGCCAAGAAGAGGCGTCCATACGCCACCAAATCAGCACCGCCACTTGCTAAGACCTTGTTCCCATCACTCCTATTGTAGCCACCAGCAACAATGAAGGTTCCGTTGAAAGCCTTTCTAATGGGCAAAAGGGACTCCTTTGCGGTGTCAGACTTTTCAAGCATTGTGACCATCCTGGGCTCAATGACGTGGCAATAAAGTACGTCCAATTGGCCCAGTGACTTGGCCATGTGGATGCCCAATGCTAGTGGGTCAGAGTCCCCACAGTCACAGTAATCTGAAAATGGGGAGAGCCTAAAACCAACCTTGTCAGCTCCGATCTCTTTGGCTACTTCCTCCGCCACTTGCAGTGGGAACCGACAACGATTTTCTAAGGTTCCTCCGTACTCGTCATCTCTGTCGTTGACTTTGTCCTTTAAAAACTGATCAAGCAAGTACCCATTCGCTCCATGTATCTCTACCCCGTCAAAACCTGCACCTTTGTGTCTTTTTGTTAATAACCATGCATGTAGTTGAATAACTGTTTATGTATATTTGATCAAATATATTATGTTAATTTTTAAATATATAAAAATATTTTAAAAATGATTTTAGATTAATATAAAATTTTTAAGATATAAACTCTAATCTTACCTTAATTTTTTAAAAACTTACAGCAATAATTTTTTTTTTCTGATGCGAGAACATTTATTTGAAGTTATTCTAGTATTAATATGGTTACTGTATATATGAAAAAGTTTAAAACATATTTGTATCATTCTTTGGATAAAATAACAAATAAAAATAAAATTGTGAGGACATTAATAAGGTTACCAGCTTCCATGGCATTTCTGGCTGCCACTACGAAGTGATTGACAATGTGAGGGATCTCATCAGTTCTAAGGCGGCGAGGAGGTGGGTACCTGCTGAATCCCTCCTTTTGAATAGCTTTGTCTGTGCATGAAATTGGGGCCTCCCCATTTGGCTGGTAACCTATTATATATTGTTTAAATTTATCAATTGCATGGAGTTTGTGATATCAATTATTAATATATAAGGAATCGGCTTTATATTTCTAATGTTTTTTATTCATTTAATTTTGTTTAATTTTTAATATTTTTGATTTATTTTAAAATTATTTTTAAATATTTTCAATTTTATTCTCAATATTCCAAATAGAGTTAATATTTAAAGATAATTTTGATACAAACTAAAAATGTTAGAAACAAAATTAAATACAATCAAACGTTGGAAATATTTTTTAAAAAAATCACAAACGTTAAAAATATAAAACATTTTAAAAATAATAGTCAAAATAATCAAAATAATTTTTAAAAAACTAACTATGCTTCAATTTAGTTCCTCTACTTAAAGATTAAATATTTTAAATTAATTTCTAAAAAATATACTTGCATAATTAATTTTTGTGGTACGCTAGAATATAATTAACAAAATGCCTAATTTGAATGATTAAATTGATAAACACATAACTTTTTAATATTATTTTGACTATTAACTCAATTTAATAACATAATACTTGATTAAAATTGATAGGGAGAATATAAAACCAATTAAGCATTATTTTTTTAGAGCAAAGTGATAAATAAATCCTCACAATTTATATTTTGAACAAATTAATTTTTAAAAGAAAAGTACTAATAAAATTTTTCACGATCACATATAGTATTTACTTCCGATGTTCAAAGAAATCAGCGATACAGTGTGGAGTCACAGGCTCCTATTTTAATATTTAATATGTAAAGTAGTCGTAATACTTCTTGCTATCAGAGTAGCGCAGCCGGAAGCGTGACTTCTGATAGTGAGGGTGTTACACACAACAACTAAGTTAATAAATTATTATTTGTAAGCTAAGAACACAACAACTTTAACGTTCGCAGTAGTATAAAACTTTGGTCAATTCATTAAGAGAGTTAATGAATTTCCAGGTTCGACTCCTGCTGCGGAGTATTTTTTTAAAATTAATCTTTTTAAAATATAAATTTTTTAAGATTTATTTGTCACTTTAATCATATTTTTTTTATTACCATAATTGGAGACTCTTCCAGCATGCCATAGTTGGCAAAAGAATATTCCTCCTTTCTCATGAACGGCTTTCACTATTGGTTTCCATGCTTCCACCTGCTCTCTTGTCCAAATGCCGGGAGTATTTGGGTACCTTTTATATATATAAATAAGATCATGAGATTTATGTAGACATTATCTATTTAAATTTTAACTGTGACCTTTTATTGACAGCTAATTAAAATTAAATTAATCACTAGTTAATAAATAAAAGGAGAATCTAGCCAATCCATGTAGCAAACCAAGATGGGGTCTATATATGTTAAATAGGACTTGGATAGTACTATTGTTATTTGTTAATAAAAGAAAAAGAAAAGAATATATAAGATGCAAATAAATTTCTTATTTTAGTCTGTGTTACAAATTGCATAACACAAATTCTTCAAACTACAAAAAAAATCTTTGGTCTTAACCATAACAGTGAGATTTTTCTTTGGTGACAACTCAGGCCGAAAACCAATGTCAAAATATAAAAATACTAATGAAAATTAGAATAACGTTAGAGAGACAAGAGTATAAAGTTGTTTTATTTAACTTAATATTCATAAATTTATATATCATAACATCTATAACTACATGTTTATTATATTTAGTGACGCCAACTCTCAAACACAACTACTCATTGTTCACTAAGCAAACAAACTACCGTCTCTTGCTCTTCCTTTGAAGCCGAGTACAGAGCAATGAGCCAAGCAATTCGAGAAGGCCAGTGATTACTTTATCTTCTCCATGAGTTCCGCATTGGGCATAATGCACCATTACTCTGCGATACTCAGTTCGCCCTTCATATATATGGCTACCAATCTGGTGTTTCACGAAAAGAGGGAGGAACCACCTAATTTTTGACGTCGTTTTGTTTGACCGATCAAAAATTTCTTCTGGTATCTTGTGTGTATTAAGCGCTTTATACAAGTAGGGTTTCACTCTTTAATCGATTAAAATTATGAATTAATTAATATATGTGATTGGATTGTTATTGTTGATGTCTGTTGTTCAAATATATGAGTGTTGGCTGTTAAAATTTTAATTGAATTGCTGTTGAAATTGTTGTTATGATTTCGCCATGTTGAGGAATTAAAAATTGAGATGTTGTTGAATAATTGGCTAAAATATGAGTTATATTACAGTATGTTACTGAGTTATGTAGGATGAATATTTTAAACCGAGGTTTCGAATAAAAAAGAGCTGAGACTTGGCTTTTGAGAAAATTTAATGAATAAAATTATATATATTTATTTTAAAATATATGAATTTTATTAAAATTAATTGAGTTTGGTATTTGAAGAAAAATAATTGGTTTGTAATAAAGAGTTTAAATTGAAAGACAGTTTTAGAAAAAATATAACTCTAATTGAAAGAAAAATGTTTTATTTTAAAAACGGAAGAATCGTGTCTAATTTAATTATTTTAATGAAATTTAGGGTATTTGAAAATTAGTACAATATTTTGAATAAATTATAAAGTAATCAGTGAATATTGAATCTCTTTTTATAGAAGTTCAGAATAATTTTTAAAGTACATCAACTTAATTAGAGTAACTTGCATAAGATGCTGTTTGAATAAATTTAAGTATATTTATGCACTTTTGGTTATGCATTTTTTACAAAAATATTTATAAATTTTAAACATAACTCTGAAATATTTAGAAAAGTGATTCTAAAATTAAATTTTATGACCTTTTAGTCGATTATTTTATAGAGATTGTGCTATGATGCATAAACATTGACACGGACACGAGACACGACACGACACGGGACACGTCGACACGCGAATTTTAAAATCTTACATGACACGGGACACGCATACATATAAAATATAAAGTATTTTTTAGATAAATCGTAATGATATTTTAATATTTTATTGATATTAAAATATAAATTAAAATTTTTAATTATTTTTAATGTCTTATTTTAATTATATTAAGTATTTAAAATATTTTTATTTTAATAAATAATAATATATACTATATCTAAATTTATTTTAAAAATATATGTTAAGAATAAGACAGGACACGCTGATACGTGATGATATTTAGGTGTGTCTAGATATGCCTGGAGATAAATTTTTTATTTTTTATCAAGACACAGTTGGACACAGTAGATACGCGTATCAGACGAATGTCGATGAGTGTCGTGTCTGAAATGTGTCCTACACGCAGACACGACAACTCAACGAAAACGAAGTGTCCTACTTTATACAGATTGTGAAATCTTGAATAAGGAATTATTATATTTTGAAAAGTATTTAATTATGTGACGAGATAATTGTGTTTAGAAGTGCTACACGCCTACACCAATAATTTTTCTTGTCAACGATTTATCTAGTAATTTGCTGAAGAGCGATACGAACGTTATAATCCAAAAAATAATTTTTTTTTAGCACCTGTTAGCTTCACCCGTAAGT
>NC_029791.2:96455954-96457166 GCF_000816755.2 Arachis ipaensis | reverse complement strand
TAATTATTAAACAATATTTCAATCAATGAATTAAAAAATATGTTATTTTAATTTCGTAAAGAAATAGATTTTATAGATAAAAAAGGAGAGTATTATTTTCTCCAAACACTAATGTAGTGAGTAATTTTTCAGGAAAAGAAAAATAGATGATTGCAGTTAAGTGAAATTTATGTACAATGGGTTAACGTTGGAACATTGAAACAGACGACATACCAAAAAGAAAAAAAAAAAAGAAAAAATCATTTTGGTACCATTTTATTCATAAACGAGACCTGAATAACAAAAGATTTAAAATATCTAAACAAAAAGAATATCAACAAACTTTTTATATCAACAAAAAATGAGGTATATATAAAGAATTTGTAACAAGTAAGAGAAATGAAAGATTACCCTTGCGCAGTTTCTGATATTCCCGAAGCTTCTCCAATCAAAAAGCCATCTTTCGTCGTTCTTTGAGAATAATAAAGAGCAGCATGCGGCTGAGCCACAAAGTTGTAGGACCTTGTTCTTGTTAATGGTGCTAAAACTACCCTACATACATATATAAATATTAAATAATCACAGAATAAAGATTAATAACTGCATCTGGGCAGGGGAACTATGAAAATAATTGCTCTCCATAAATTTGAAATTGCCTTTGCTTTGGAGTGTTCACAAAAGAAACAGTAAACAGATCAGAACATAATAACATGATTATCAATCATTCAACGTGGTAATTAATATAACTTAATTAGTTTATACCTGTGAGAGAGATTGAATCTTCCCATGTTGTATGGAGTGAGGAGTGGCATCCCTTGTGTGATTCTCTGCTTCACAGTCTCATTCTCTTCTTCTAATGATACCATAATGTTGAAGTTGGACTCCATGATGAATATGGACTCGGTTCAAATATATATATAGGATCACCTCGTTAAGAATGTCGTTTTCCAACAAAAGATTATTAATTAATTACTGGGACTGTGTTTGCCTAGAGACAAAAGTTGAAATAAATGTAGGAAATGAATTCTCTTCATGGAATAAAATGTGATCTTTTATTTTTAATTCTTTAAGTGAGACTAAAATTAAATAAAAGAGAAAAAACAATAAAAGGTTAGATACTTGACAATATCCAGTTTTTTTTTTTCACCGAAAAAAATCCACTCCCATAAATATATAGAGTAATATATCTAAAATACTATACAAATATTAAAAATTAATTATCAAATCAGTTCG
>NC_029791.2:96445998-96455906 GCF_000816755.2 Arachis ipaensis | reverse complement strand
TTTATACATTTAATAATTTAAATATTTAATAAAAAAGAGTACTAGAAGGTCAATAAATTTTGTGATTTGTAACTATTAATTAATCATTATTGGTAATATTAATGGTATGAGATTTTATTTAAAGGTGTGAGATTATTCATTTTGTTTTTACTGGTTAAATGTTGGCCAAATTTTAATAAAACTATTGATCCTAGACTTTTTCTTTATTAAATTTATATGAATCACGTTTTAGTTGAAATAGATAATTAATATTCCTGTAAATCAGGTTTTGGACATTTTAATATTGATAGAAATAATCAAATAATAGATATCTAATAAAATTGACGTGAATAATATTTTAAAAAAGTATTTTCGTGTCCAATCTTATTGTTATTTTTTCTACTATGAATGCATAATTATTTTAATTAATTACATAAAATTAATGTTAAAAAACATTAATACGGAACAAAACTATCATATATTATTACTAATATTATAAACCAATCATGCGAAATAGTTTGACCAGGTTAAATATATAGAATTCAGCAAATTCAAACTATCTTTTTATTTTTACTTTTATTTTTTTTTACCAAAGATAAAAGACTCGAACCCGTAACTTCTTAATTGAATATGGGGAGACTATGTCATTTGAGCTATTACTCATTGGCATCTTTTTGTTAAATAAGCCTCATTATTTATTATTCATGTAATGTGACAAGGCAAGAATAATCACATTTAGTTTAATGATAAATTCAGCTCCCCTTATAAAAAATAACTTCATCCACATTTTATTAAATTGGTCATAGTATTTAAGGAGATTCAATTATCCTTCAAAAATGAAATTTACTTCTTCTATTGTGTTAAATTTTTACATCTATATAGTTAGCATCCAAATCAACGAAAATAACTCATGATGGAACATGATAGATGTGATATATTATAAATGATTGCGATAAAAGATAATTCTGCTATAAATACAAAAAAAAAATTGAATAAAAACATTTATTATATAATTAAAAGAATTAAAATAAGGTTGAATTCATAAAAGAATGACAAAATTTTAATTTATACCTTAAAAAAGATCAATTTAGATAAAAAAAATGAAGAATATATTACTATCGTACGAAAAAATTAAGGAAGAAAAAAAAAACAAAAAACCTTGTTCGTCTCATTTCTACTTTTACTCTGCATTCATTCCTCAGTCCACTGCAAAAAACAAGGTTCTATTATAACTAACAGAAAATAAAATGAGAAGATTGTATCTTTATTTCATTATTATTATTATTATTATTATTATTAGGGTAAAGTATATTTTTTGTCTCCAAAATTTGGTAAAAATTTTAAAAATATACCTAAATTTTATTTTGCTTTAATTTTGTCCCAAAAGTTTTCGATTTGCATCAAATATACTATCGGAGGCTAAATTTTCAAAAAATTTAAGACTAATATAACAATAATGCATGAAAATTATGCTTGATTTACTTGTGTTGAAGGGTTATTCTTATGAAATTGTTGTTGAATCGATCTTAAATTTTTTTAAAAATTAGCCGTCAATAGTATATTTGATGTAAATCGAAAACTTCTGGGATAAAATTGAAACAAAATAAAACTTAGGAATATTTTTAAAATTTTTGTCAAAATTTAAGGATAAAAAATATACTTTACCCTTATTATTATTATTATCGATTTTAATGAATGTATATATTGTTGGCCATTAGTATTGCTGCTATTATTTTATGAAAGAGTGGAAGAAAATACTTCGTTGTTATATACTAAAGTAAAATTAGTTAATGCAGTAAATATTTATAAAATTCGAGAATTAAAAAAAAAAAACACCGAAAGATTCATACTCCATTATGACATCTAAATTGAAATTAAGCACATACTAATGAAAGACCCTAAAAGCTAACATTGTTAGTAATCTATGAGAAAGGTTTATCAATAATGTAAGCCTATTAGATATAATTTGATGGTTAGTGGAGCATTTAGGATTACTTGTCAGACATTAAAATATAGAAAGGAGTGGAGTTGGAGTTGGTGGCCTCTAACTTGGTATAAACTTGATTTCAAAATGTAATCATTGCCAATATTAAATATTAAGAGAGCATAAGACTAACACAATTTATTATTTTGATTAACAATTAAATAACAAATTTATTAAAACCAAAAGAAAATCTAATGCATCAGCAGAATACTAATATAAATACAATAATGCTGGTTAAAAGTACTGGTGAATATAAATAAAAATTGCTATCTCCAAACTATTTTATTAAATAATTCTATTTGTACTTATTCTTTTATGCCTACGTTAATTGTGAACTCCACAATTTGTCTAAATTTTTCTTCCACCACTAGTAGATGCATAGAGCAAGATTTATTTACATGTAAGACAAAGCCTTTTGTCAAAACCAGTTAAGTAGTTAATTAACACATACAGTAGTGGCTTTTGTTGCTGTATTTATTTCATGTCATGTCTTAAACTCTTAATTATTAAATGTATTTTGGTTGTGTCAACATTCGATTGGTTTGTCTTGTTAGGTAGTGAAGCTAAGGCACACCCATTTGGCTGTGGTTATAATTTTTGGTCGTGTTTATTATAGTCCTCATCTAGAATATAAACTTATTTCTTCCTTATGAAACCCCTCCTTAAATCAATTCAACAGTTTGGGCTTGTTTGGGTGAACTTTTGAGAAAATATATTTTTTTGAGTTATCTTTTTTTAAAAGATCTTATAGAGAAGTATAAGTAATTTTATATTTGGATATCTCATATAAAAAGATCTTTTTATCTATCAATTATATTTGGGTATAATAATATAAAAGTACTTTTTTGTTCATTTATTACACGAAAAATATCTTTTTTTTAAGAAAAAAGATCTTTTAAAAAAAGATATAAATTACAGCTTTTTAAAAAAGATCTTTTTTATTTTACTAGTACTTTTACTTTTACTACTAGAAATTTGCCAAACACGTTAAAAAATAAAAAAATATTTTTTTATTGAAAAAAGATATTTTTTAATAAAATAATGACGGCCAAACATACATTTGTTCAAGTCGCTGGGTTTTAATGGTTTCGGTCTCACTGTACATTCAATTTTTTTTAATCAAATCAATTGAATGGACTTAAACTTAATAAAAATTATTTACATAATATACATATAAATTATGTATTTTTTTATTTTTTTACGTATTTTTTCTATCACTATTTTTTTTAGGGGTGTCCATGGATCGGATCCGATCCGCATATCCGCGGTGTTTATCCGAATCCGATCCGAAAATTGCGGATATGGATCCGATCCGCAAGGCTTTCGGATCGAATCGGATCAGATCCATACACTAATCGGATCGGATTGCGGATTTTGTGTTGGTATCCGCATATCCGATCCGCATATCCGCGTATCCGCAAAAATAAATAAATAAATAAGTAAAATATTCTTTTTATGTTTTATTTTAACTAATAATTATCATATATGTTAAATTATTTTAATTTATTATTCAAGAAAAGTATGTTTAATAAAAAATTATTATTTTTAAATTTTTTATCTTTAATTATTGAAATCTATTTTTTTTTGGAAGCTAAAGCAAGTTCGTCCACTATATTGACGAATTTGGTTAGTCTGTTGAAGTTTGCCCACTACATCGACGAACTTTATGAAAAATAAATAGTTCGTCCACTAGCGCGGCGGACTTCATGTTGCCTATAAAAACCAAGTAGTCTCCCTCATTTTCTCACGCGCGGCTAACATAATTCACTCCCTCCCTCTAGTTTTCACTTTTACTCTCTTCTCTCAATTTGTCGAAGTAATGTGCGAATTCTCGACATGACTTCGAATAAGCTGTGCTCACCAAGACCTTCTTCAAATCCTTATTTTTAAAAATGCGTCATGAAGTTAGCCGCAATATATCTTGTACAAAATGCTTGATAAGCATGTGGAGGTTTTCACCCGATACCGTCAGTGTTTAACGCAACATCAATAGACTTGTGCTTATTTGAAATGACCAAAAGGCCTGGTTGAGACATCACTTGTTGCTTGAGGTTAGACAGAAAGAATGACTAGACCTCCTTTATCTCTTCCTCGACCACATCAAATGCAACAGGCAATATATTTGAATTACCATATTAGGCAATAGCCACCAGTAGAATATCTCCGTATTTGCCGTACAAATGGGTGCCATCAATCGAGATAAGTGGGTTACAATGCTTGAAAGCTTCTACACAAGAAAGGAACGTCCAAAACACCCCCATGAAACATGGCATTATCGTTATCACCACCTCAACGTTGTGTTACAAGTTGCACCCAAGTACCTAAATCAGAAACTTCGTTAGGAAATGTTTAAAATACAATGAACCATAAGTAACTAACTAAATGCAATATATTCAATTTTACCGAGTTGCGAATAACCACCTAGGAAGATCGTTATACGATGCTTCTGAATCTTTATATATCTTTTTAATGATTCTCTACTTTACAAGCTAAACTTTTCTATAAGAAGCCTTGTAACCAAAGTGGTTCTCAACAGCTCCTTGAGGAACTTTTATACTGATTGTAGGACCCGTCTTCACCATAGTGAAGATGTGTTCAACTACCACCTTCAAATCCAACCTTTCATGGTCCTGACCTAATGTTGTTTGCATGTGATGGTAATTAGTGGCTAAGAGAATGGGGGAAGGTTGAATCTTAGCCCCTTTTTGCTGAATATTAATTACTGCCTTTTAAAAGAAGTTCAGGAGATATTTCTCCTTTTTGTCTCGTCACAAGTCAAGAGACATTTTCTTTTTGTCTCGTAACTGGTTAGGAGATATTTTTCAATTTTGTCTCCAGTGCAACAGAAACAGAATAGGAGTAGAAGAGAAAGAGAGAATCACACCCATAAGTATCCTGGTTCAGCTGCTAAGTGCAATGCAGCCTACATCCAGTCTCCATCATAACAGTGACGGAATTTCACTATAATCATCATATTACATACACCAATTCTTCCCTAGAAACTAACCATTCCTATTTGGGACAAGTCCAGATTCTATCCCCAAAAACTGAACTTGACTTGGACACCTACCAAGCTTTCAACCACAACGTGCTAACCCAACTTGCAAGGGAATCCCTACAGGATCATGAAACACAATATATAGATGTACAAAGAAACTCTGAGACATCTATGGCTTTTTCTTTAGTTTTGCTCACTGCCTTTTTCCTCTCACTGGCTTTTTCTTACAAACCTCACTCTGTTTTTCTTTTTCACCATAAGACACAGACAGACAAAACTAAAGAAGAGAAAACAAAATAAAACCCATAAGGAGAAGAACTCTATTAGCTTAGGGTAGCTATGAGAACTCTGTGCTTTCTCTGCTTGTCTCAACCCTTAGCCGTTCTCCCTTATTATAGAAGGAGAAGCTTCCAAGGATGAAACCAGTTCAACCTAGCCACTAACATCTTCTCCAACACAGAGACAACAGCGGTTCGGATAGAGAGAAGAGAGAGAGAACACCGAAACAAAACCAACATGCATGTACCTCTCTCAACCCTTCTCAACAAGATCCTTCACTCTGAGCCCTTGATCTTGACTTTGACTTTAAGAAAGAATTCTGAACCTTGATGAACCTCTGATCCTTGACAGCTCCTTTCTTTCCATATTTGCTTCTTCCGCTTCGTAGCTCCAATAGCTACCTTCTCTCTTGGATGAACAAAAATGAAAATGAGCTTTACCCACTGAGATCTTCTTCTCTGACCGAGACGGATCTTTCCTATTCTTGGCATGCAAGATCTTGAAGCTTCTCTTGAAATCTTACCTTCAATGGCAAAGATCTTAGCCACACCATGCTTCAGATCTTCCTTTTGCAAAGGCCATCATCAACCTAGCCTTTTTCTTCTTCATAGCTTTACTGTTTTCTTTGATAACTTGTTCACTATTCTTTCCTGAGTGAAGTGACAACCGAAACAAAGAGAGAGAAGAGAGAGAAGAAACAAAGCATTCAATGTAAAATTAAATGATATTGAATTGTAGACTTCGGTTACCTGTGTGAGTATTTAATCAAATTGAATTTTGTGTTCCAGTAACCAATGTATGCATTCAATTTAATTAAAATTTGAATTTCACCATCAAAAGGGAGTGGGTAACGGAACCACTTCTCTTTCCATTCCTTCTTTCTTCAATTTCGGACCAAAGGCTTTGTTGGTCTAACAAAAAGATTGTTTTGGGCTGTGCATATATTTCCTGGTCCAAATAGCTTTGATATCATTTTAAATAATTCAGCCACTTAGTATGAAACATTTTTGCACAAGAGCTGATTATTCTCATCACATTGGGCTTATGTGACTTTGGCCCAATAATCAAAATCTGCACATTAACAAAATCATCATACAAACAATTGGAAGCAAATATTGAAATAACAATTAATTAATATTTTTAATAATGTTTTGATCATCATAATAATTCAAGTTTTTCAAACTCAACAATCTCCCCCTTGATGACAAACATTATTAAAAATGAATTGGAAAGGGTTAGGATTAGAAAACTCCCTTGAAGATTTGGTCGAATCCTCTCCCTTTCAAATGATCACATTGCTCCCCCTTAATGTGTGCTTAATTAACCATCAATTTATGGAAGAAATACTTGTAATCATGCTCAAATAGTTCCAAAAAAATTTTAAATTTTCAGAACATGGAACTTTAAGAGATCGAGCCACATTAACAACAAAACTTGTACTTAGCAAAAATATTTTTATCAAACAATGATCATAGCTCAAGTTCTTAACACCCTACTCAAAGTAACATATTCAAGGCATCAAAAAAATATTTCCTGCCAATAAAGCAACAACAAATCATAGCAAATAATGAAACACATTGTTCAGTCACAAAAATAGAGTATTAAAACATAGCTTGAAACAATAATCAAATAGAGCAAAAAAAATCTGATTAGATCAGAAACAGAGGGCTCATAAACAGAGCATAAAAATTAGAGCAACTGGCAGTCCTAATTCTATTTTCAATTCAGTCATTTTTTAATCTTTTCCTCCCCCTTTTGGTATCAAGGAGGGAACCTGCAAAATAGATAAAACAACAATGCAAATCATAATATAAAAATTGAAACATAAACAAAGTGATAGAGTGTTTAAATACAGTCCTCCCAATAGTTCAAAAGAAACTGAGTTCAACAATAAAAAAATAAAATATTGTCCAAGAGCATAAGCAGCAGTGAGCGAATCATTTAGGCATCAGAAACATTTTCATCAAAGTCAAGATAATCATGTTCTCCTTCAGAATGAGCTTTGTCCTTGCTAGTAGTCTCCAAGCTCTTAATCAGCAGATTTATCCTTTCACGATATTTGGTCCAAGCCTTCTCATTTTCATAGGCTTGCTTTCTGGCCTCTTTATAGGTCCTGACCATCATACTAGACATATTGGAGAACTCATTTAGAACATCCTTAATAGTTTCAGAAACTTAGAAGATTCAGGAGGAAGACTGTCACTTTCACTATCAGAAATCATTGATGCCATTGAACTCTTACCCTTTTTTCCTTTAATAGAATCGGGAACCCCTCCGCCTTTAATGGTGGAAACCCTGTTCTCAACTGGCTCATTACTGATATCCACATTAAAGTACTCAAAGATGCATGTTAGAAACATTCTATATGGCAGATTTGCTTTCTTATCACTGCGAACACAGTCCCACATGTGTCTCACCATAAGACATGCAAATGAAATGGATGCAAAATTGAGAATAGCAAACAAGGCAAGGGTATCACAGACAATAACCCGCTGGTAAGAACCACTTTGAGGCATCAAAATATGATTAATGATACGATGAAGCAAGGCTCGCACAGGTCCGAGAGCCTTGTGGGTCAGAGTTGTGCCATCAAGAGCAGAGAAATTTTCACAAACCCGAGTCAAGGCTACTTGAAGGGAAACACCAACATGGTTATCCCATTTACCAGATATATATGCCCTGGCCCCTTCATCTTAGTACCCCAAAGCAGCACTTACAGTATCACGATTTAAGGTGAGATGAACCTTTTTGACATATGAATGCAATGCACCATCATGAAATATCATGTTAGCATAAAATTCTCGAACCAAGTTCGGATAAACTGGTTTTCGAATTTTGAAAAAAGGAGCCCATTTGAGATCATCAAAATATGCAGTAAAATCAATGCTTTTTTCACAAAGATTTTTCAGATTTACCACATAAGAAGCACAAAGATGACGATTTACCAAAACCTGTGGGTGGAACTCAAAAGCAGCACAAGATATAAAACGTGCAAGATCAAAGTGGGAGTGGATTTTACCAAATTTATTTTTGAAGTCCAATGAGTCTAAGTTTGAGGGTTCTCTGGTGTCATGAAGGATTGGCTTCTTTGTACGTTGAGACCGACTTGAGGGATGAGGGGTGGAACGTCGTGGTGGTGATGGTTGTGGAGATGGAAGTGGTGATACCTCTTCCTCCTCAGGAACTTGCTCCTTTCCCTTAGCATTCCTCTTAGATGAAGCTGCTTCCTGCCTTGAAGACGTCCTTGCATGGATTCCCTTTCGTGCCATAGAATCTGTTGAGTGAGAAGAAGGTGAAGAGGACAAGTGGAAGTGTATGTGTATGTGTGTGGGATTGAGGACCTTTAGAAGATGGAGGATTTTTAATAATGGGGGTTCGGCTGCTTCGGCGAGTGGCAAGCTTCTTTCTCATGATGAAGGAAGTGAAGAGGAGAGGGAGAAGTTGAAGAGAGGCCGAAGAGAATGGAAGGTGAGAAGAGGTTAGACCACAATAAATGTTCAGTGGGGAAATATCATTTAAAGCAATAAGCATTTAATGAAAAATGGTTTTTAATCAAGGAGTTTAAAAATAAAAAAGGTAACTGAAAAGACTTTTCCTTGAAAAATGGGAGAAGATATGGAAAAAAGATTTGATTTGACAAAAACTCCCTTTTGAAAGATATGATGTGAAACCTCCTTTTAAGAAAAAAATAAATTATTTAAAAATAATTTATTAAAAACATGATGCCAAAAAAATAATGAGCCAATATCATGGAATGGGCTCAAAGGTGGTTGAACGGGCTTGAGTCCAAAGTATCAGATTTCAGTCTCCCATTGTTTAATGACTTGTTCATCATGTGCCCAGATTTGTCTCCCTGCTGCGTACGAGACAAAAACAAACAGAGGCATGAAAATCACATTTTTTCAACAAAACTCAAGTCCATCATTCCCAAACTGTTTCTCAATGAACAAAATCTATCTTCACACAGTGGTTTAGTGAAAATGTCAGCAAGTTGCTCTTCAGATTTTACAAATTGGATATCAATAGTATCCTTTTGCACATGTTTCCTAATAAAGTGATATCGAACCTCAATGTTCTTGGTTCTAGAGTGCAGTACAGGATTTTTTGAAATGTCTATTGTACTCATGTTATCATAAAATAGAGGTATACTATTGATTTTCAATTTTAATCTTCTAATTGAGTTTTTAACCAAATTAATTGTGAGCAACATGCAGCGGCAGATATATATTCAGCTTCAGCTGTGGATAGGGAAACAGTAGCTTGCTTCTTGCTTGACCATATGTTTAGTGAGCTTCCAAGGAAGCAACACATTCTGAAAGTGCTTCTCCTATCTACTCGGTCTCTCGCATAATCTGCATCACAAAACCCTACTGCAGAAAATTCATTAGATTTTGGATACCACAAGCCAAGATCACATGTGCCTTTAATGTATCTAATGATTCTTTTAACGACCGAAAGATGGGATTCTTTTAGGTGAGATTGAAATCTAGAGTACACACCCACACTTTGAATAATATCCGGCCTAGAGGATATAAGATATATGAGTGATGCTATCATTCCTCTATACCTTGTTTCATCCACATCTTTGTCATTTTCATCCTTGTCAAGTTTAGTGTTTGGATGCATGGGAGTTCCCATTGGTTTGGAATTTTCAAGACCAAATTTCTT
>NC_029791.2:96442268-96445887 GCF_000816755.2 Arachis ipaensis | reverse complement strand
TCTTTAAAAGATATGATGTGAAACCCCTTTTAAAATAAATTATTTAAAAATAATATATTAAAAACATGATGCCAAAAAAATAATGAGCCAGTATCATGGAATGGGCTCAAAGGTGGTTGAACGGGCTTGAGTCCAAGGCCTCAGATTTCAGTCTCCCCCTGTTTAATGGCTTGTTCATCATGTGCTGAGATTTGTCTCCTTGCTGCCTACGAGACAAAAACAAACAGAGGCATGAAAATCACATTTTTTCAACAAAACTCAAGTCCATCATTCCCAAACTGTTTCTCAATGAACAAAATCTATCTTCACACAGTGGTTTAGTGAAAATGTCAGCAAGTTGCTCTTCAGATTTTACAAATTGGATATCAATAGTATCCTTTTGCACATGTTTCCTAATAAAGTGATATCGAACCTCAATGTTCTTGGTTCTAGAGTGCAGTACAGGATTTTTTGAAATGTTTATTGCACTCATGTTATCACAAAACAGAGGTATACTATTGATTTTTAATTTGTAATCTTCTAATTGAGTTTTTAACCAAATTAATTGTGAGCAACAAGCTGCGGCAGATATATATTCAGCTTCAGCCGTGGATAGTGCAACAGTGGCTTGTTTCTTGCTTGATGATATGTTCAGTGAGCTTCCAAGGAAGCAACACATTCCGGAAGTGCTTCTCCTATCCACTCGGTCTCCCGCATAATCTGCATCACAAAATCCCACTGCACAAAATTCATTAGATTTAGGATACCATAAGCCAAGATCACATGTGCCCTTAATGTATCTAATGATTCTTTTAACAGCCGAAAGATGGGATTCTTTTGAGTGTGATTGAAACCTTGAACATACACCCACACTTTAAACAATATCTGGCCTAGAGGATGTAAGATACATGAGGGATCCTATCATTCATCTATACTTTGTTTCATCCACATCTTTCCCATTTTCATCCTTGTCAAGTTTAGTGTTTGGATGCATAGGAGTTCCCATTAGTTTGGAATTTTCAAGGCCAAATTTCTTGATTAACTCTTTTGCATATTTACCTTGGTGAATAAAAATACCACTAGGAGTTTGTTTAATTTGAAGACCAAGAAAGAAGGTTAATTCACCCATTAAACTCATCTCAAACTCACTAGTCATAAGTTTTCCAAACTCTTCACACAAGGCTTCATTGGCCGAACTAAATACAATGTCATCCACATAAACTTGAACAAGTAAGATATCATCATTAGATTCTTTTATAAATAAAGTAGTATCGGTAGTTCCCCTTTGAAAATTATTTTCCAACAAGAAGGCATTAAGCCTTTCATACCAAACTCTTGGAGCTTGCCTAAGGCCATAAAGAGCCTTAGAGAGTTTAAAAACATGATTTGGAAACTCTTTGCTTTCAAAATCGGGGGGTTGAGCCACAAATACTTCCCTATTTATAAACCATTAAGAAAAGCACATTTGACATCCATTTGAAACATCTTAAAACCCTTGTGGGCAGCATAGGCAAGAAGCAACTTAATTGCTTCCATTCTTGCTACCGGGGCAAATGACTCATCAAAATCAATTCCTTCCTCTTGATCGTAACTTTGAGCCACTAATCTAGCCTTGTTACGAACAACACTACCATCCTCACCTAATTTATTTTTGAAAATCCATTTTGTATTGGTTACTTTTTTACCATTTCGATTTGGTACAAGAGTCCAAACCTCATTCTTTTCAAATTGTGCTAGCTCTTCTTCCATGGCTTTAACCCATGAGAGGTCTTCAAGAGCTTGCTTCACATTGAGAGGTTTCAATTGGAACAAGAAGGCAACATTGCTTGGTTCCACTTGCTTCTTGCTTGATGATCTAGTGGTTATGCCTTGGGAAGGATCACCAATGATAAATTCATGGGGGTAACCCTTCAAAAACTTCCATTCTTGTGGCCTTTGAGAAAAGGTTCTGCCTTGACGAGTTTCATTGGACAACTCTGTTCTGGATTCTCTAGCTTGTTCAGGAGACAAAACAGAAATGTCTCCTTCATTTTGAAGAGACGTTTCTAGACAGACAGATTCAACAGTTGGGACAGATTTGGATTTTTCTTGACTGGCTTGTTGATTTACATCAGTTTCACTACCTGCATCATCATCTAACATAGCACTTGGAATAGAGTTAGAATCACAAAAAGATACATATATGGATTCCTCAATTGTTTTATGTTCTTTGAGGTAAACCCTAAACGCTTTGCTAGTGGTGGAGTATCCAACAAACATTCCTTCATAAGATTTTGGATCAAACTTTTCAAGATTTGCTTTATTATTAAGCACAAAACATTTGCATCCAAAAATATAGAAATACTTAAGATTAGGTGAGTTCCTTTCTAAAGCTCATATGGAGTTTTCTTTAAACCTTTTCTAATGATGGTTCTATTAAGAATATAGCAAGCTGTCTTTACAGCTTCAGCCCACAAAAATTTTGGTACATCATTTTCACAAAGCATTACCCTAGTCATTTTTTGAAGGCTTCTATTCCTTCTTTCAACAACCCATTTTGTTGAGGAGTTCTAGGACATGAAAAGTTATGAGCAATACCAAATTCATCACAAAATTTTTCAAAATCTTGATTTTCAAACTCCTTTCTATGATCACTTCTCAAGTGAGCAATTTTCAAATCTTTTTCATTTTGAATCTTTTTACAAAGAGAAGAGAAAGCATGAAACGCATCATTCTTGTGAGCTAAGAAAAGAACCCAACCAAATCTAGAGTAATCATCCACCACTACCAAACCATAGTGCTTACCACCAAAACTTTGAGTTCTAGTTGAACCAAAAAGATCAATATGTAACATTTCTAATGGCATTTTAGTGGAAATTCTATCTTTTGGTTTAAAAGAAGATCTTACTTGTTTGCCTAGTTGACAAGTAACAAACCCCATTTCTAGGGTTTATCTTGTATTGATTTTTGGGGATTTTATCACCTTTTACCCATATTTATTCAAGAAATAGCATGGTTTTGTATATTCTCCTTTAATTGTGCTTGAATGTGAAAACATGCTTTTTAGGACTCAAAATAGCTAAATTTAATTCACCTTGATTCTATTAGATGCCTTGATATGTTTGTTAAGTGATTTAAGGTTTAGGAGGCAAAGATTGGATCAAGGGAATGAAGAAAGAAAGCATGAAAAGTTGGAGAACTCATGAAGAAATGAAAGAACCGGAAAGCTGTCAAGCCGACCTCTTTGCACTTAAACGACCATAACTTGAGCTACAGAGGTCCAATTGATGCGGTTCTAGTTGGGTTGGAAAGCTAACATCCGGGGCTTCGAAACGATATAAGATTTGCCATAGTTGCATCGTGCATAGGGGCGCGCACGCGCACGGTACGCGGACGCGCCGATGGTGGCACATGACCCACTTAATGCACACGTGGCCAGCGATTTTAGAAGTCTTGTGGGCCCAATCCAACTCATTTCTGATGCTATTTAAGCCAAGGATTGAAGGAGAATCAACATACTTTTCATACTTTTCATACTTTTCATACTTTAGAAGTTAGTTACCATTAGTTTAGTTTTAGCTTAGTTTAGTAGTGAGAATTAGTTTCTAGAGAGAGAAGCTCTCACTTCTCACTAGAATTAGGATTAGGTTTAGTTCAATAA
>NC_029791.2:96431924-96442180 GCF_000816755.2 Arachis ipaensis | reverse complement strand
TAATGGGATGACCAAAGGTGGGAGGAGCCATATGCATATGATCAATCCTCATGGCAACAACCTCCACCAATGCACTATGAAGAAAAGCCATTCTATGATGCATACCAATCCAATGGCTATGGTGACTCACCTTGTGATTTTCAGGAACCACCACCATATGCCTATGATCCATACCCTCAACATAACTCCCAACCATACTCACAAGCCCCTTCTTACCAACCATCTTCATATGACCCTAATCCATATCCATCCTATCAACAACCATATGAGCAATATGAACCACATATAGAGCCACCACCATTCCAACATCAATATTTTCAAGAGTCACCTCCTCCACATTATTACCAAGATGAACCACCTCCAATATATGAAAATTTCCAACCACAAGATGAATACTACTTTCCACCATAACCTCCCATGGAAGAATACTCATATCCATTAATCCAAGAGCCACATGATCCTAATCATATTATCCAAGAGGAACAAGAGTCAAGGGATCGTCTCAAGGAAGCATTGGATCAAGTTCAAGCAACCATGGAGTGTGTTGTGCAACAAGTAGAAAGAGTGGAATGTGCGCGCGCGCGGATCGTCCTTGCTGCATCCACGCGTAAGCGCGCTGTGCGCGCGCGCGCGGATCGTCCTTGCTGCATCCACGCGTGAGCGTGCTGTGCGCGCGCGCGCGGATTTGCACCCTGCTTTTCTCCTTCCTCCTTTCTCCTTCTTTCCTCTTCTCTTCTTCTTTCTTAGAATGTATTTTGGAATATGGTTTTTGAGCTAAGAACATAAGCAAGTGAGATTTGTGCCTAATTGCGTGGTTACATCTTATAACCACTTATTTTTCCTTCTTGTGTGCATTATTCTCTTCCTATGATTGTGATCTTTGATTTGTTTGATTCTTTATGTCCATTATTTGTGTATTCATGCATTTATATGATTGAGGCCATCATTTCATTAGCTCACTCACCCAAATGGCCTTACCTTCAATCTTCCTTTGTTAGCCAAATTTGAGCCTACGATTAACCCACTTTGTTCTTAATTTAGCACATTACAAGCCTTAAAGCGGAAAACAATAAAAGTCCTTATTTGGATCTTTGATTAGCTTAGGCTAGTGTGTGTGAGTATCATTCAAGTGTGGGAACCTTGGGACATTGGGTGAATAAAAGGGTAGTTTTGTATTATTAATGTAAATATTGGGAATTGGGTACATACTCATGCGTTAATTAAATGTAAGACCTTATGCATTGATATTCTTGAAAAAAAAATGAGAAAAATAAAAGAAAAAGAAAAAAAAAAGAAAAAAAATAAATGTGAAAAAAAAAGAGAAAAAGAAAAGAAAAGAAAAAAAATAGGAAAAAAAAAGAAAAAGAAGAAAAAGAAAGAAATAAAAAGGGGACAAAATGTCCCAAAGTAAAGTCCAATAAAGATCAATGCATAAGTATTGTGAAATGAAAAGGGATGCATGAGTATGTGAAAAAGTGAGGAAGGGGTAGTTAGATTAGTACTTAATTGTATAGGTCATTATATAGGTTAGGTGGAAAAGTTTAAGTTAATTAAAGATTCAAATCCTAAGTCCACTAGCCATATATGATCCTACTTTGACCCTAGCCCCATTACAACCTAAAGAAAAGACCTCATGATACATGTATGCATGCATTGAATAATTGTTGATTGTTAGATGAAAAACAAATCTTGGAAGGCATGATTAGGGGAGAATTGAGAGAATTGACCCTACACACTTGAGCGACTAGAGTGCAAACACTTCTAGTGAAGGTTCGATGCTCGACTCCTTTATTTCCGGCTTTCACGAGCGTTCTTCTTGCAAGTCTACTTGAACTTCATTTTGATATTCGAATTGGTAGAATTCATGAATCGTTATATGATCTTGACCCTACTTGTGCATGTATGACTTGGAGGATTGATTTTTAACCAAGTAGGTAAAACCATTTTTTGCATTTAGTTGCATCCATTTAGATAATTGCATATAGTTTAGGTTGCATATAGTTTATTTACATTGAATAAATGTTGATACCCTTTGTTTCTCTCTTGGCTTAAGCATGAGGACATGCTTAGTTTAAGTGTGGGGAGGTTGACAAACCCCATTTCTAGGGTTTATCTTGTATTGATTTTTGGGGATTTTATCACCTTTTACCCATATTTATTCAAGAAATAGCATGGTTTTGTATATTCTCCTTTAATTGTGCTTGAATATGAAAACATGCTTTTTAGGACTCAAAATAGCTAAATTTAATTCACCTTTATTCTATTAGATGCCTTGATATGTTTGTTAAGTGATTTAAGGTTTAGGAGGCAAAGATTGGATCAAGGGAATGAAGAAAGAAAGCATGAAAAGTTGGAGAACTCGTCTTGTATGACTTTTGTGTCTTTGTGCATTGATATGACCTCATATTGTCTTTCATGACCCACTTCTTCTCATTTGAACTTGATGCTCAACACACTCTTTATACTTTAACTTTACTCTTGCATCGAGCTTAATGATATGCCTTAGCTTACATTGTTTTCTCACTCACATGCTTAGCTAACATGTAGTAGGAAATCATACTCTTATTTGGCATTAGCCCCGCCTATGTTCTAATTGCCTTGATATCTTTGTTATAGGCTTAATTTTCTTTCTTTTTTCTTTTCTTTTAGGTTGGCCACCAAGAGGGAAAGGATAAGCTTCAAATGGGGCAACAAACAAGTCCATACGTACAACCTTTTGAAGGAGCTCATCAATTGTAGCAACCCATCCACCTTGCTCTCCTTTGCATGCACCGAGGACGGTGCAATCTTCAAGTGTGGGGAGGTCCTGGCGATTTGAGGGGGTTTCTGAACCCATTTTTGGCGCCAAATTGCTAAGGGAAAGGAATAAAAGGATGAAGGATTAAGGGGAAGGCATCATTATCATCACTTTTTGACATATAATCACTTTTAGTTTAGAGTTTTAGAGAGAGAAGCTCTCTCTTCTCTCTAGAATTAGGATTAGGAATTAGGGTTAGATTAGGATCTCATAGTTCTAGGTTTAATTCAAGTCTCCTTCTACTTCTACCTTCAATTGATGATTGCTACTCTTTGGTTCTTCTCTCTATCCCTATTCTCTTGTTGTAATTTCTCTTATTTTGTTTCTAGGTTTTGTAATTGAGATACTCTTGTTCTCTTTAATTCCTTTTAATAATGCAATTTGAGGTAATTCATGATAATTGTGATTTCCTTGATTGTTGTTGTTAATTCTTTACATTCAATTGTAGTTAGAATTCATTCTTGTTGTGATTGACTATACTTTTCTTTTGTGCCTTCCAAGTGTTTGATGAAATGCTTGGTTGGATTTTAGTATAGATTTTGTTCCTCTTGGCTATGGTAGAGTAATTAGTGACACTTGAGTTATCTAGTTCCTTTGTTGATTGATAATTGGAGAGATTGCTAATTGGTTTGGGGTGCACTAAAGCTAGTCTTTCCTTGGGAGTTGGCTAGGACTTGTGGCTCAAGTCAATTTATCCACTTGACTTTCCTTTAATTAGTAAGAGTTAACTAAGTGGTAGCAATGAACAATTCTCATCACAATTGAGAAGGATAACTAGGATAGGACTTCTAGTTCTCACACATTACCAAGAGCCTTTTATAGTTGTTAGTTTATTTTCATTGCCATTTACTTTTCATGCTTCTTATCCAAAACCCCAAAATAACTCATAACCAATAACAAGACACTTTATTGTAATTCCTAGGGAGAACGACCCGAGGTCCAATACTTCGGTTTATAAATTTTAGGGGTTTGTACTAGTGACAAACAACTTTTTGTATGAAAGGATTAGTGATTGGTTTAGAAACTATACTTGCAACGAGAATTCATTTGTGAAATTCTATACCATCAAAAATCCGTTCGTCAACAAGCATCACAAGTAATGTCCTTATCAAATTTAATATTAGGAATTCCTCTAACCAAGTTTTTCTTAACAAGCTTAGAAATTTGGTACATCCTTGCATGACCCAATTTCTTATGCCAAAGCCATTTTTCAGATTCAAAAGAAGTAAAACATGTTACTTTTTGATCTTTTAAATCCTCTAGAGTTAATCCATACACATTATTACATCTTTTTTCTTCGAACAAAACTTCACCGGATTTTTCACAAATAACCAAGCAATCCAATTTTCTAAAAATAACCTCATAACCAAGATCACACAATTGGCTAATGCTTAGTAGATTGTGCTTTAATCCATCAATAAGCAAAACATCATTAATGAAAGAAGAGAAATTCTTACCCACTTTCCCTATGGCCACTATTTTTTCTTTTCCATTGTCACCAAAAGTAACGAAGCCTCCATCATACTCATCAAGATTGATGAAGAATGTTGACTTTCCGGTCATATGCCTAGAGCACCCACTATCCATATACCACATATTGTCTTTTCTCTTGGATGCTAGGCAAACCTATAAAACAAGCTTAAGTGACCTTAGGTATCGAAATCTTTTTGGATCCTTTGATGTCAAACCATCTTCTTTGTCCCAAGCCATTATAATCACAAACAATTTTGTAAATTTTTTCTTTAATCATCCTTTCTCTTATGAAACACTGAATAGGAAAATTCCCATTCCGATTGCATAATCTACAAAATTTATGAGTTGCTATTTTTCTAAAGCTTGTTGGGTTTTGAAACCTTATGTCCTTCGAAGAGGATTCCATGTTGGTAAAAGAAGATTTTTCAATGAGTTTTTCAGATTTGTGAAAACTCAAACCAGCTTTATCATAAAGAGGTTTTTGGCTAACCAAGAGTTGATTTAAATTTTCAGAACTTTGAGCAAAGTTGGCTAAGTCTTCTTTAAGTCTTTTTATCTCTTTATGCAGCCACTCATTTTCCTCAAAATAATTCAGATTTGTAGTCATAGAATGATGATATTCACAGCTCTTAAGTTCAGCTTTTAACCGCTTGTTTTCTTCAACAAGATCAACAGCAGTTTCGGCTTCCCTTAATTTATCTTTAGGAAAATCATTTTCAGCTTTTAGTATTTCTATTTGAGACTCAAGATCTTGGTTTTCATTTAAGAAACATTTAATCTTTTCAGAGAGATGATCAATCATAAGATGAAGGTCTTTAGTGGAAGGATCAAGAAATACTACCTGCTCTATGTGATCGACCATAAGACAGGTTTGAGACTTGGTTTCTGATTCTTCATCTTCATCAGTGTCATTTTCCAAGTCTTCCCAAGATGCCATGAGATCTTTCTTCTTTCCTCTTTTCGGCTTGTCCTCCTTCTTCAGTTTTGGACAATCAAACTTGAAGTGCCCAGCTTCTTTACACTTGTAACAGATCCCTTTGCTGAGATCCCTTTTTGGCTTCCTTGAGCTGCCTCCTTTGTTTTGTTCCTTCAGCTTCACCATTTTCCTAAATTTCTTAGCAAACAAAACAAAAATCATTTTCAGATGAGTTATCACTAGATTCATCATCCAAAGGTTCAGTAACATATTTGAGAGCAATTCCTTTCTTTTTTGTATCTTTTTCAAATATATGTTTTCAAAGGCAAGTAAATTTTCTCTCAAATCATCATAGGTCATAGTATCAATGTTACTACTTTTAGCTATCACTATTGCTTTGGTTTTCCACTCTTTTGTGAGACATCTCAATATTCTCCTCACAAGCACAGATTCAGAATTTGTGATCCCCATAACATCTAAGCCAGTGATGATGACGTTGAATCTTTCAAATAATTCATCTATCGTTTCTCCTTCCTTCATTGAGAATATTTTGTATTCTCTATTCAGCATGTCTATTCTGGATCTCTTGACTTGAGTTGTGCCTTCATGAGTGATTTGAAGTTTGTCCCAAATTTTCTTTGCTGTTGTGCATCTTGATACCCGTTGGTATTCCTCGAAACTGACTGCACAGTTGAGCAAGTTGACTGCTTTGGCGTTGAGCTCTACTTTCTTTCTGTCTTCATCCTTCCAATCGGCTTCACCTTTGAGTGTAACCACACCATCAGCTCCTGTAGTGGTAGGAAATTGTGGACCTTCCAAAATTATCTTCCAAAGTCTGTAGTCTACAGATTGAACAAATATCTTCATTCTTTCTTTCCAGTAATTGTAGTTTTTTTCATTGAAGAATGGGGGTCTGTTGCTTGACTGCCCTTCTGTCAGAGTATAGGCAACCAAATTTGAGCCACTGTTAGCTACCATCAGGATCTTTTCTCCAGCTGTAAAGCTTGATCTCTTTGAGACCAAGCTCTGATACCAATTGATGGTAATCAGTGGCTAAGAGAAGAGGGGAGGGTTGAATCTTAGCCCTTTTTTGTTGAATATTAATTACTGCCTTTTAAAAGAACTTCAGGAGATATTTCTGCTTTTTGTCTCATCACAAGTCAAGCAACATTTTCTTTTTGTCTCGTAACCCCGGTTAGGAGATATTTTTCAATTTTGTCTCCAGGGCAACAGAAACAGAATAAAAGTAGAAGAGAAAGAGAGAATCACACCCAGAAGTATCATGGTTCAGCTGCTAAGTACAATGTAGCCTACATCAAGTCTCCATCACAACAGTGATGAAATTTCACTATAATCATAAGATTACATACACTAATCTTTCCTAGGAACTACCCATTCCTATCTAGGACAAGTCCAGATTCTATCCCCAAAACTGAACTTGACTTGGACACCTACCAAGCTTTCAACCGCAAAGTACTAACCCAACTTGCAAGGGAATCCCCATAGGATCATGAAACACAATATATAGATGTACAAAGAAACTCTTTAATTTTGCCACTGCCTTTTTCCTCTCACTGGCTTTTTCTTACAAACCTCACTCTTTTGACTTTTTCACCATGAGACACAGACAGACAAAACTAAAGAAAAGAAAACAAAATAAAACCCATTGAAGGAGAAGAACTCTGTTAGCTTAGGATAGCTATGAGAACTCTGTGCTTTCTCTCCTTGTCTCAACCCTTGACCGTTCTCCCTTATTATAGAAGGGAAAGCTTCCAAGGTTGAAACCGGTTCAACCAAGCCACCAACATCTTCTCCAACACAGAGATAGCAGCGGTTCGGATAGAGAGAAGAGAGAAGGAAAATCAAAACAAAACCAACATGCATGTACCTCTCTCAACCCTTTTCAACAAGATCCTTCACTCTGAGCCCTTGATCTTGACTTTGGCTCCAAGAAAGAATTCTAACCCTTGATGAACCTCTGATCCTTGACAGCTCCTTCCTTTCCATATTTGCTTCTTCCTCTTCGTAGCTCCAGTAGCTACCTTCTCTCTTGGATGAACAAAAATGGAAATGAGCTTTACCCACTGAGATCTTCTTATTTGACCGAGACGGATTTTTCCTATTCTTGGCATGCAAGATCTTGAAGCTTCTCTTGAAATCTTGCCTTCAATGACAAAGATCTTAGCCACACCATGCTTCGGATCTTCCTTTTGCAAATGCCATCATCAACCTAGCCTTTTTCTTCTTCATAGCTTCACTATTTTCTCTGATAACTTGTTCATTCTTCTTTCCTGAGTGAAGTGACAACCGAAACAAAGAGAGAGAAGAGAGAGAAGAAACAAAGCATTCAATGTAAAATTAAATGATATTGAATTGTGGACTTCGGTTACCTATGTGAGCATTTAATCAAATTGAATTTTGTGTTCCAGTAACCAATGCATGCATTCAATTAAATTAAAATTTGAATTCCACCATCAAAAGGGAGTGGGTAACCGAACCACTTCTCTTTCCATTCCTTCTTTCTTCAATTTCGGACCAAAGGCTTTGTTGATCTAACAAAAAGATTAATTTGGTCTGTGCATATATTTCCTGGCCCAAATAGCTTTTATATCCTTTTAAATAATTCAGCCACTTAGTATGAAGCATTTTTGCACAAGAGCTGATTATTCTCATCACATTGGGCTTATGTTACTTTGGCCCAATAATAAAAATCTGCACATTAACAAAATCATCATACAAACAGTTGGAAGCAAATATTGAAATAACAATTAATTAATATTTTTAATAATGTTTTGATCATCATAATCATTCAAGTTTTCCAAACTCAACAGCATGCAAGAATGCAGACCACTGTTTCTCCTAACCTCTCATTTTTCTTGCTTTCAATGATATAAAATGCGTATGTTCCATTGACATCCTGACCCAAATTGAGTGCAATGTAGAACATACTTAAATTGGTCACTCTCAAATATCTTATACTCTACAACCTTTCTGATGCTATACATCTTTATCACCATCATGACTTCTTCTTTGTTTTCGAATTGCTGCCCAATCTCAAACTCATGCGTTGGATCATCCTCGAGCCCTCCCTGACCAAAGGACCAATCTCCATTCATTGTGTGAGCATGATGATCAATCGGTCTAGAAATAAGAGGCTGTGTTAGTGATGAGCGGATAATTTATACGCTTTTTGGCATTGTTTTTAGTATGTTTTTAGTAGAATCTAGTTACTTTTAGGGATATTTTTAATAGATTTTATGTTAAATTCACATTTCTGGACTTTACTATGAGTTTGTGTATTTTTCTGTGATTTCAGGTATTTTCTGGCTGAAATTGAGGGACCTGAGCAAAAATCAGATTCAGAGGTTGAAGAAGGACTGCTGATGCTGTTGGATTCTGACCTCCCTGCACTCAAAGTAGATTTTCTGGAGCTACAGAATTTAAAATGGCGCGCTTCAAATTGCGTTGAAAAGTAGACATCCAGGGCTTTCCATCAATATATAATAGTTCATACTTTGGCCAAGAATAGACGACGTAAACTGGCGTTCAACGCCAGCTTTCTACCCAAATCTGGTGTCCAGCGCCAGAAATGGATCAAAAACCAGAGTTGAATGCCAGAAATGGATCCAAACCTGGCGTTCAACTCCACAAATGGCCTCTGCACATGGAAAGTTAAAGCTCAGCCCAAGTACACACCAAGTGGGCCCCGGAAGTGGATTTATGCATCAATTACTTATTTCTGTAAACCCTAGTGACTAGTTTATTATAAATAGGACCTTTTACTATTGTATTAGACATCTTTGGACGCCTGGTTCTTAGATCAGAGGGGCTGGCCATTCAGCCATGCCTGGACCAATCCAACTCATTTCTGATGCTATTTAAGCCAAGGATTGAAGGGGAATCAACATACTTTTCATACTTTTCATACTTTTCATACTTTTCATACTTTAGAAGTTAGTTACCATTAGTTTAGTTTTAGCTTAGTTTAGTAGTGAGAGTTAGTTTCTAGAGAGAGAAGCTCTCTCTTCTCTCTAGAATTAGGATTATAATTAGGTTTAGTTTTTAGATCTAGGTTTTAATCTTTGCTTTCTTCCACTTCTATCTCTCAATTCTTTGTTGCTACATTCAATCTTCTTCTATTCCTTTGTTGTAATTTCCTTTATGTTGTTCTTATACTTTGTTGTAGATCTAGTATTGTTCCTTCTACATTCTTCCAATTGAATAAGAGGTAATTCATAATAAATGTGTCTTCTTTGCTTTTCTATTGTTGATCTCTTGTTTTTGTAGTTGTAGATTCCTCTAAATTCTTGCATTTAATAATGTTTACTCCTCTTGCACTTTATGTGTTTGTTGAAATGTCTCTTTTATTTTTAGTGTAGATTTTGTTCCTCTTGGCCTAGGTAGAGTAATTAGTGACACTTGAGTTATCTAATTCCTGTGTTGATTGATAATTGGAGAGATTGCTAATTGGTTTGGAGTGCACTAAAGCTAGTCTTTCCTTGGGAGTTGGCTAGGACTTGTGGCTCAAGTCAATTCATCCACTTGACTTTCCTTTAATTAGTAAAGGTTAACTAAGTGGTAGCAATGAACAATTCTCATCACAATTGAGAAGGATAACTAGGATAGGACTTCTAGTTCTCACACCTTGCCAAGAGCCCTTTATAGTTGTTAGTTTATTTTCATTGCCATTTACTTTTCATGCTTCTTATCCAAAACCCCAAAATAACTCATAACCAATAACAAGACACTTTATTGTAATTCCTAGGGAGAACGACCCGAGGTCCAATACTTCGGTTTATAAATTTTAGGGGTTTGTACTAGTGACAAACAACTTTTTGTATGAAAGGATTAGTGATTGGTTTAGAAGCTATACTTGCAACGAGAATTCAATTGTGAAATTCTAAACCGTCAAAAATCCAATCATCAAAATGGCGCCGTTGCCGGGGAATTGCAATGGTGTTATGTTATTGGTTATTATATATATGTGAATATTGTGAATATGTTTGCCTTTTGCTTCTTTGTTAGTTCTTACTAGTTTTTAGGATTTAATTTTCTTGCTTCTTATTTGAT
>NC_029791.2:96430501-96431420 GCF_000816755.2 Arachis ipaensis | reverse complement strand
ACTGAGATTTGCAAGGTGACCATAGCTTGCTTCATACCAACAATCTCCGTGGGATTCGACCCTTACTCACGTAAGGTATTACTTGGACGACCCAGTGCACTTGCTGGTTAGTTACACGGAGTTGTGAACCATGGTCTTGGCATCATGTTCTTGGCGCCATTACCAGGGAAAGAAAGAGCGATAAATTTTACATAATCAAAGTGTAATCACGATTCCGCGTACCAAGTTTTTGGCGCCGTTGCCGGGGATTGTTCGAGTTTGGACAACTGACGGTTCATCTTGTTGCTCAGATTAGGTAATTTTCTTTTTGTTTTATTTTCAAAAAAATTTTCAAAAAGTTTTCAAAAATTTTCTCCTTTGTTTTCGAAAAAAAATAATAATAATAATAATAAAAATATGTTTTCAAAAATAAATTATTCTATGGCTTCAAAACATTCAAGAATGAATTCTAGAGTTTCATGGTAACATGTTGAATTCTATCTGGCTAAAAAGCCATACCCAAACTCCTTTGGGATTGATCTTCAACTAATCACCTCAATGGATGTAAATCCATTCTAAAGCTTGACTGGTTATTATGCCATGTCTAACCCTCAGATTGGAGCTTTAGACTAAAGAGTACAAGATTCCTGGAATTCATATGAAAAATTTTGAATCTTTATTTTTCTTATTCAAAATGATTTTCGAAAAAATTAAAAGAAAATACAAAAAAATTATAAAATCATAAAAATCAAAAATATTTTTGTGTTCTTGTTTGAGTCTTGAGTCATGTTATAAGTTTGGTGTCAATTGCATGTGCATCTTGCATTTTTCGAAAAAATCATGCATTCATAGTGTTCTTCATGATCTTCAAGTTGTTCTTGGTAAGTCTTCTTGTTTGATCTTTGCATTTGCATGTTTTGTGTCTTTTCTTGTTTCTTGT
>NC_029791.2:96429301-96429977 GCF_000816755.2 Arachis ipaensis | reverse complement strand
CTTTAACAATAATAAACCTTTTCCATCATCCACTCAGCAACAGACAGAGAACTCTGAACAAAATACTTCTAATTTAGCAAACTTAGTCTCTGATCTGTCTAAGGCCACTGTAAGTTTCATGAATGAAACAAGATCTTCCATTAGAAATTTGGAAGCTGGAAAGTTCATAATACCATGTACCATAGGCACCATGATCGTTAAGGCTCTATGTGACCTTGGTTCAGGAATAAACCGCATGCCCCTCTCTGTAATAGAGAAACTGGGAATCTATGGGGTGCAAGCTGCTAAAATCTCATTAGAGATGGCAGACAGTTCAAGAAAATAGGCTTATGGACAAGTAGAGGACGTGTTAGTAAAGGTTGAAGGCCTTTACATCCCTGCTGATTTCATAGTCCTGGATACTGGAAAGGAAGAGGATGAATCCATCATCCTAGGAAGACCTTTCCTGGCCACAGCAAGAGCTGTGATTGATGTTGACAGAGGTGAAATAGTCCTTCAATGGAATAAGGACTCCCTTGTGTTTAAAACTCAAGGATCTCCCTCTGCAACCATGGAGAGGAAGCATAAAAAGCTTCTCTCAAAGCAGAGTCAACCAGAGCCCCCACAGTCAAACTCTAAGTTTGGTGTTGAACTCCCATATCCAAACTCGAAGTTTGGTGTTGGAGAGTTTCAACAA
>NC_029791.2:96424097-96429280 GCF_000816755.2 Arachis ipaensis | reverse complement strand
AACCCCACAGGATCCCCACCTACCTCATCATCTCTCTTCCCATTCATGATCATCCCTTCTGTTTTTCATTTACCACTCACATCCATACACCCACTACCTTCAAAATTCAACATCTCTCTCCCACCCAATCCCACCCATATGGCTGAATACACACATCCATCCATCTCCTCCATATCTTCTTCTTCTTCTATTCTTTCTTCTTTTGCTCGAGGGCGAGCAACATTCTAAGTTTGGTGTGGTAAAAGCATAGCTTTTTTTGTTTTTTCCATAACCATTGATGGCACCTAAGGCCAGAGAAACCTCTAGAAAGAGGAAAGGGAAGACACAAGCTTCCATCAAGGGTCTATAGCTCAGTGGTAGAACATTTGGCTGCAAATCAAGAAATCCCTGAGATACCTCAGGGGATGCACTTCCCTCCACATCTCCCTAGGAGAATTAAGTCCCAACATGGGACAATTAAAGGTGGAAGATCAAGAGCACTCCATCATCCTTCATGAAATCAGAGAAGATCTAAAAGCAATGAAGGAGGAGCAACAAAGGCAAGGAAGAGACATAGAAGAGCTCAAGGACATCATTTGTGCCTTAAGAAGGAAACGCCACCATCACTAAGGTGGATTCATTCCTTTCTCTTACTTTCTCTGTTTTTCGTTTTCTATGTTATATGCTTATCTATGTTTGTGTCTTCATTACATGATCATTAGTAATTAGTAACTATGTCTTAAAGTTATGAATGTCCTATGAATCCATCACCTCTCTTAAATAAAAAAATGTTTTAATTCAAAAGAACAAGAAGTACATGAGTTTCGAATTTATCCTTGAACTTAGTTTAATTATATTGATGTGGTGACAATGCTTCTTGTTTTCTGAATGAATGCTTGAACAGTGCATATGTCTTTTGAAGTTGTTGTTTAAGAATGTTAAATATGTTGGCTCTTGAAAGAATGATGACTAGGAGACATTTTATTTGATAATCTGAAAAATTATAAAAATGATTCTTGAAGCAAGAAAAAGCAGCAAAGAACAAAGCTTGTAGAAAAAAAAATTAGGCGAAAAAAAAATAGAAAGAAAAAGAAAAAGCAAGCAGAAAAAGCCAAAAGCTTTTAAAACCAAGAGGCAAGAGCAAAAAGCCAATAACCCTTAAAACCAAAAGGCAAAGGCAAATAAAAAGGAACCCAAGGCTTTGAGCATCAGTGGATAGGAAGGCCCAAAGGGTGGATTTTCTGGAGCTACATAACTCAAAATGGCGCGCTTCCAATTGCGTTGAAAAGTAGACATCCAGGGCTTTCCAGCAATATATAATAGTCCATTCTTTGGCCAAGAATAGACGATGTAAAATGGCGTTCAACGCCAGCTTTCTACCCAAATCTGGCGTCCAGCGCCAGAAATGGATCAAAAACCAAAGTTGAACGCCAGAAATGGATCCAAACCTGGCGTTCAACTCCACAAATAGCCTCTGCACATAGAAATTTAAAGCTCAGCCCAAGTACACATCAAGTGGGCCCCGGAAGTGGATTTATGCATCAATTACTTATTTCTGTAAACCCTAGTGACTAGTTTATTATAAATAGGACCTTTTACTATTGTATTAGACATCTTTGGACGCCTGGTTCTTAGATCAGAGGGGCTGGCCATTCGGCCATGCCTGGACCTTTCACTTATGTATTTTTCACGGTAGAGTTTCTACACTCCATAGATTAAGGTGTGGAGCTCTGCTGTTCCTCAAAGATTAATGCAAAGTACTACTGTTTTCTATTCAATTCATTTTACATAATCAAAGTGTAATCACGATTCCGCGTACCAGTTAGCACAACTTGTGACACTATGAAGTTGTTTAGCTCTTTATCTTCCTCCTCAGGTATATCTACCGGTTCGGCATCTACATCTTTATCATCGAACACAGGGTGAGCTTGATAAGGATCCATCATTAGGTCTCTGACCGTAAAACCATAATGGATTTCATAATCCTCAGGATTTGACTCCCTTTGGCCCCTCGGGTGGCATGTTCAAATCAACCATCAACCTTCTAATGTTTGTTCTGACTGCCGCAGATGATGGTTTCTGATCACCCACTTTTGAAGAAGTTTCTGCACATATATCAACCAGAAACACAAATAACTCCAACAGATAGACATTTGAAAAATGATTGTGCCAACCCTTGATTAGTTGTATGTCTTCATCATCATGTATTCGATACCTATATCAAATGAAAAATTATTAGAAGTGATGTTTACATAAACAAGTAATATTAAAAAAGATTCGACAAAATAAGGAAATAACAAAAAATAAAATACCTTTTGTAAATTAAAGTGCCATACACCTCCATCAGATATCCGTAATATAGATTTTTCTTACCCTCTTCGTGTGTTGTTGCTTAATCGCATGTACTATAAAATTTATCAACATCACACCTCTCTCACTTCAGTTGGAAAGTATACAAAAGTTGGTTGTCCGCTAAATACAATAGATCCATCTTGATCAAACACGATTTCGTCATCATAATGAATTAATAACAATGATATTCCATACATTATAGGGAGAATAGTGATGAGAAGTATAAATGAGAAAAAATAAATATAGACATAAATGAAGAGAACTCAGTGTATGAAATTTTATATTAGGGCTTGGGGTAAGTTCGCTGCTAGAAAAGGTGAACTTCAACAAATTACGTAAGTTCGCCGATGCAGTGAGCGAACTTGCTTCAGCTTCCAAAAAAAAGGTTAGATCATGGTAAATAAAAAGGAAAACATTGTTTTTGGGAAGTAATAATTTTTTTATTCTATTCCATAAAATTTTCCAAAAAAAAAGACAAAGAATAAAAGGAAAAAGATGATGAAGAAGAAAAAGAAGAGAAAGAGGAGAAGTTTTGAATTGTGCAGAATTTATTAAAAAAATAGTGCTAAAACTTTTTAACTGTAATGCAGAAAATTTTTTAATTATGAAATCAAAATTTTTTAATTGTCACAGAGGTTCTTGTTAAGAAGGTGAAATAAAAAAAATTATGAGAATGTAAAAAAAGAAGAAGTTCTTGTTAAAAGGGTGAAATAAGAAAAATTATGAGAATGTGAAAGAAAAAGAAGATGAGGAAGTAAGAGTTTTGAATTGTAGAATTTATTAGAAATATAGCACCGAAATTTTTTAACCGTAACACATAAAATATTTTAATTTTGACACCGAAATCTTTTAACTGTGACACAAAAAATTTCTTAACCAATATTTCTTATTATTGAACTAATTGAGTTGTATTAAACTCACATATAAGAGGTCTAGCCATTCTTATGTCATTTATAACAAATTGATATATTTTTTTGTTCCAAGACATATTTGAATGTGTTTTATTGATTGAGTGAGTTCAAATTTTAGATTTGTAATTTTTTAAAGATCTCTTATGTCGTTTGTAAAAAATTTCAGTATTATTTTCATTAGATTTTTTTTGTCATTAGCTAAAAATTTCTATGTGACTTTTGTTATCATTCAACTAATTGTGTGATATTAAACTATGAAGAAGAAGATGATAATGATAATGATGATGGTGATGGTGATAATGAAAGAAGAGGAGGAAGAAAAAAAAGGAAGGAATAAAATCAAACGAGATGATGATGATGATGATGATGATAAAGAAAGTGGAGAAGGAGGAGAAGATGATGATGATAATGAAGATTGTTTCCGAGCTACCTTGAACGATGGGATCCACAATCCGGCTTGGTCGGCGAGCTTCATGATGGGGGGTGACCTGCAAAGACACTCCGATGCTCATGTCAAAATGGATCTAAGAGGTAGGATTTTAAGTGTGTGTGTAACGTACCTGGGGGAGCTCTAGATTCCCCTTTATATAGTTTTGCCTTGTTATCTTATCTTTTCGGTTAGCTAAGATATGGGAGATGTTTGAATTTGACTGTTGGTTGGCGATTCCTAGTTATCTAGCTTGTTCTGGGTTCTTGGGTTGCAAGGATGGTTTGGGCCATTGAAGTCAGGATCCGGGTCCGTAACAGTGCCCCAAACATGGCATGTTCGGTATTGGTGACAACAACACACTTCGTAGACTCGAGTTCACCCTACTTTTTGATAGATTAGTTAGCAGTGAATAGTCACCTCAGGGCTTCTGGTCTTGGTGATTGTGAGTGTGCTTTTCGAGGCGTCACGTCAATTGACATGAGGGATCATTTAATGCCATTGTTCTTGATTTTACCATTTTGCCCCTTGGTCTTTTCGTATTTGTGCTTTTTGAAGTGTATTCGTTTGAAAAACCACTTTAGTTAGCTTCTCATTTCCCTCACATTGTTTTTCTAGCTTCCCTTCTCTCTCTCTCTCTCTCTCTCTCTCTCTCTCTCTCTCTCTCTCTCTCTCTCTCTCTCCATCATTTCTGTTCGTGCTTTCTTCCTTGTTTTGGCTTCTATTTTTCGCCATTGGTGGGTTGTGCTATCCATTTCTAGAATGGCATTTGCTCTAGTGGTGATTGATCAAGGCTTGCCACATTGTCTCCACTGCTCTCTGCTTGTAATCGTCTTCTATTGCCATTTAAGTAAGCTTGTTACCTTTGCCATTTCTCTTCCTTTTGCTTTGGTAGTTTGTAGTTGGTAGTGTGGCTCCGCCGTGAAGGTGTTTTTAGGAGGCTAGAGATGGTGCCACAACCTCTCTGTTAGGACTTAGGCTAGCTTTTCCTTGAGTTTTGTTAGATTTAGACCTCTGTTTTTGTAGTGTTTAGGCTTACAATAATGGTGGTGGTACCCCCAATTTGTAGGTATGATGCAGAGGAGAGCCGATCCTCAACCTCAGGGGTTCGTATTTTCGGATGGGGGTGTTCTCCGGACCTATTACTGGTGTACCTTCGATGTGGTGACCAGAGGACGGAGCCGAGTTCGTCTGCTCAATCGCCCTTTTTCTGCTCCAGTCTTTTCTTGATTTCCTTTAGGATCACTTTGTTGGAGGCTTTCACTTGCCCATTGGTTGGGGGTGTTCTACCGAGGAGAAATTTTGCCAAATTTCCAGACCTTTGAGGAAGTCGTGGAATTTTTTGTTCGTAAATTGGGTGCCATTGTTCGGGATAACAACCTCCGGTATGCCAAATCTAATTATCACTTGCCTTAAAAAGAATTTTTTGCATTGTGTTGCCTGCTGGCCAAGGCTTCAGCCTGTATCCACTTGGTGTAGTAGTCGATGGCTACTATAAGAAACTTGAGTTATTC
>NC_029791.2:96414468-96424061 GCF_000816755.2 Arachis ipaensis | reverse complement strand
CCCTTGTATTATTGTGTACTTGGCTGCTTCTCTCTTGAGCCTTTTTTGCTCGGATAGATTAGGAGGAAGACTTCCTTTTTTGATGAAGTCTTTGGTCGGGGTCATCCAATTCAAGCCTTCTGGTTGACTCAGGACCAGGGTGACTGAGGGTTCCTTAATTGCTTCCTGGATGAGAGAATAGTTCCCTGCTATGGACTTGGTGCTAGCCAGCTTTGACAATAGGTCCGCTCTTGCATTCCTTTCCCAGGAAACGTGTTATATGGTTACCTCATCAAAATCCGTGCATTTGAGAACTTTTAACCACATGATGAATTCTTCTTCCCACCATAACCCTCCATGAAAAAATACTCATATCCATTGATCCAAGAGCAACATGATCTTAATTACATTAGCCAAGTGGAACAAGAGCCAAGGGATTGTCTCAAGAAAGCGATGGATCAACTTAAAGCAATCATATTTCAAAAGGAGCAAGAGGAAGCCCAAAAGAGGCATGAAGCTATCATGACTAACTTTGCCAAAATTAAAGCCAACTTGAACTCATAGGATTCATGCCACAAACAAAGCATTTCTACGGATGAATGTGGAGAATCAACCGAAGATCGGAGCATGAAAAGATTTTAGAATCTCAACTTGAGAACAAGGAGATAGAGTATGCCTTGCAGCAAGTAGAGAAAGTTGAGGTCATTGAAGAGGAAGAAGTGGTTGAAGATCTAGGAGAAGTTGAGTGTGAGGTGGATTCCAAGGTGGTAGAACCTTCTTCTATTGAGCTTGAAATTGATGTTGAGGAGGATAATGCGCAACCTCCAAGGCATATTGTAAATAATGAAAGATTGGAAGAAGTTGAGCAAGCGGTAAGCCCCACCATTGAAGATGATTCCGCACCAACTAATGTGCTAGTGAGATTGTTGAACCTTCCTCATTATGTTGTGAAATTGATGATAAGGAGGACCGTGTACAACCTCTGAAGAGAGAACTTTTGCGTGGTCTAGAAATTTGCAAATAAATCCTCGTTGCAAGTATAGTTTTTAAACCATCAAAAGTCCTTTCATACAAATGTTTTGGTTGTCACAAGTAACAAACCCCTAAATAAATTGATAACCGAAGTATTCAAACCTCGGGTCGTCTTCTCAAGGAACTGCAGGGAAGTATGTTCTTATTATTGGTTATGGAGATTGTAAATTGGGGTTTTGAGAATGAGGAGTGAATAGTTTAATTAGCGAATAAAGATGTCTTCAGATTGGGAATAATTGTAACTAATAAATAAAAGAAAGCAATATTAACTAAAATACCTCAAATAACATTAATCCAAAATAATAATCTGTAACATGGAAGAATTCATAAATTAAATTGCAAAAGTAAATAATCAACTAAAGTAGTGAATAAAAGTAAAAGAGAAGCTTGAAGTAAAGGAACATTAAACCTGGGATCGAGAGTTACTCTCGAATTAAGAGAAATCCTAAATCCTAATCCTAAGAGAGAGGAGAGAACCTCTCTCCAAACTAAATCTAACTCATGAAAACTAAACTAAAGTCGTCTCTCTATGAATGGATGCATTCCCTCACTTTATAACCTCTGGTCTATGCCTTCTGGACTTGGATTTGGGCCAAAAAGGGCTTCAGAAATCGCTGGGAGCATTTTCTGCAATTTCTGGTGCGTGGCCTCTGTCATGCGTCCGCGTGGGTCACGCGGTCGCGTCATTCGGAGCTTTTCTTGTCACACGGTCGCGTCAGTCATGCGGCCGCGTCATATGTGTTTTGCTTAAGGCGCGCGGTCGCGTCAGTCATGCGGCCGCGTCGCTGTTGATTCGCGCTTGGCATGCGTTCGCGTCGCCCATGCGATCGCGTGGATGCCAGTTTCTTTAAAAACTCTGTTTTGTGCTTTCCTTCCATTTTTGTATGTTTTCTTTCCATCCTTTAAGTCATTCCTGCCTTAGAAGATCTGAAACTACTCAGCACACTAGTCACGGCATCGAATGGAATTAAAGGTAATTAAAATAATTAGTTTTAAAGCATAGGAAACATGTTTTTCACATACATCACCTAATGAGGAAGGGAAAGTAAAACTATGCAATTAATATGAATAAGTGGGTGAAGGATTGAATAAATCACTCAAACTAAGCACAAAATATATCATAAAATATGGGTTTATCAACCTCCAATACATGACTTGAGTAATGAGAAATGTGTAGAAGAAGTTGGTGAACAAGGAATCGTAATTAACAAAGCATGTCAAGGGGTGGTAGCTATCAAAGAGGAGTCAAAGGGAGTTGCAATCACCTTGCCAAAGCTGGTTGGAGCCTTTCTCACCGAGCAACCATCCATCATATCATTTGAGTGGGTGAAATTCATATCTCTTTGTTTATTTTTTCCACTTGAATATGGTTTACTTGAAACGAATGGTCAACTTCGAACTATTTGTGAATTTAAGAGTAAGAGCGAGTTGTGTAATGGTTGGAAAAATAATGCTAGGCTCATTAAGGTTGAACCCTCAAGGTTTAATCCCCATAGTTGGAGGAATGCTAAATTGAATGGGTCTAAAAGGATGATTTGGTGCCTAAATGAGAATTCTGTGTGCTTTTCACCCGAATGGAATCATGATGATCAACTTGAAGACGGGTGTAAAAATAAGGTTTGGGATCCCAGATTACAAGATAAGGATCAATTTTGGGAGCACCTAGCTTGTTGTGAACTTCATCAAGGCTTGGTGGATATCAATTGGAGTGTTAAAGCAAACTTGAAGTCCAAGCATTCGTGGAAGTTCAAGGATGAATACAAGCACAAGCCACCTTGATAAGAGCTCTCCAAAATATCCAACTTAAGGACTATAAATAAAAGTGCTAGGTGGGAGATACCCCACCATGGTAAACTCTTTCCATTCTCTTGTGTATATAGTTGATGAATGAATTGAGTTTCCATTATTAGGTACTTTCTTTCTTTATATCACTCTTGTATATATTGCCCCTAGATGTTAGTTTGCTTGGTTAGATTTGTGTTTTAAGTTGTATGTTAGAATAGTTGAAAAACTTGTTTTGAATTGCATTTTTGTTTGAATTGCATAGTTGAATGTTTAAATAATTTTTAGAATTTTAAGAGTTTGTTCATTTTGAAATTGGTTGGTTTTAAAATGTAATTAGTGGGTGAAATTCTTGTTTATGTTTGAGTTCATGTTGAAAAAAAAAAAGAGAGCATTACGCGTACGCATGCCCCACGCATACGCGTGACATCCCAGAATCTGACCATGCATCAACAGTGCGTGGACTATCCTACCGCATGGCATGGACAAAGAGTTGTGCCAGGATCATGCGGGAGTTGTGCCTTGGGAACAACTGCATGTCATGCGTACGTGTGCCCCACGCGTACACGTCGCCTCCCATTTTCCCCATGTCACGTGTACGTGTGACCCCCTGCTTCACACACTCTTCTTTTCTTCTTTTCTCTTCATTTCTTTTCTTTTTTTCTCTTCTCTTTTCCTCTTCCCCTCCTCCACCCACCATCCACCACTACGATTCCCCATCCACGATCATCTCCTTTAGTTAGTTAGTTAGTTAGTTAGTTAGTTAGTTTAATTTTCTATTTAATTTTCTGTTTTGGTGCTAAGTGTTGGATTATTGATTTGATTTGATTTGTTGATTCTGATGGGATATTGCTGGTGATTACTGACTTATTGCCATTTTAGCATCATTGTTGGATTTCTTTGTTGAGGTTATAATTTGTTGCTTGGTATTGAATCTTGCTTCTTTGATATTTTTACATACCAAGTACCTGAAATTGCTTTCAAAGCATTCTAAAATTTTTAAATTTCATGTTTTGACTACCATGTGATTTGATTTCATTATCTATCATTAGGTAGTTTACTTCTATTTGATTCCTTTGTTGTTAGGTAATGGTTGCTTATGTTGATTTTTATTTACATCACTAAGTTTGTGCATCGGTATTATGGAATTTGTAAAATTGGATTGTAAGTTCACTTAGGGACATCTTTTTGAAATTCTCAAGCTATATGGACCATGCTTACTATGTGATTGATTTTACCTTATATCTCTCATTTTCTAAGTTGCATAGCAATCATGTCTCCCACGTTATGTCAACTAGGTGATGTGAACAAAAATTCAAAGTGTTTCATTGATTGATGTGTGAGTTCCATATGTATCTTGGTCTGTTAAGTTCTCTTGCACATGAACCAATGTCCATTCATTATCCATTTCACAATCGATTGATTCTTGCTTGAGTACTTTCATGCTTCTTTATTACTTGTTTGTTTGTTTTAACTTACAAGTTTTTTTAAAAGTATCTCAAGCACACTAGAATGAGTAAAGTACATAATTCTTTTGTGTAATTGTGACATAACTTTCAATGCTAGTGTGTGTGTGCGCGCAACTTAGAATTCACATACTTATTTTAATTCATGTCACGCATTGATTCACTCACTTCATTTTGGTGATCATCACCTCATTCCAACAATCTATGCTTCCTTGCTTTTGCATTTACTCATCTTGCTATCATGTTTTCTATCTTGGAGGATGATTCACCATAAGCAAAAAGGGAAGAAGAAGAAAGAACATGCAGCAGCCGGTTGATCCACCAGCTGAAGATGGCAATCCGCATAGTCGCCGTACCTCATCTTTGAATGCACCAAGGACAGTCAAACTTTTAAGTGTGGGGAGGTCATCCGACCAATCGGCCAATCTTGGGTGAAATATTCTAATCCCAACACTTTCATATTTCAAAATTTGTTTTTGTTATTACCATGTCTTTTAGAATTTTTAGTAGCGTTTTCTTGGTTTGCATATATATATATATATATATATATAGGGCATTCCAAAAATTACTTTGAGTTAAAATATTTTTCATAAAACTTGCTTGGACTATATTATGGAATATGTTTTTAAGCTAAGAACACATAAGCTTGTGAGTTTTTGAGCATAATTGTGCGGTTGCATCATATAACCACTATTTTCCTTGTTATGTGTTATTCTCTCTCTATGAATGTAATCTTTGATTTGTTTGATTTTTTATGTCCATTATTTTGTGTATGAATGCATTTATATGATTGAGACCTTTATTTCATTTGAGCTCACTTACCCAAATAGCTTTACCCTTTTATCTATCTTTGTTAACCAATTTTGAGCTTATTTTAATCTCTTTTTATTTTTTATTTTAGCACATCACTACCTCTAAGTAAAAAATAATAAATGTCCTTAATTTGGATCTTTGATTAGCTTAGGCTAGTGAGAGTGTGTATCATTTAAGTGTGAAAAAATTTAGAAACTTTGGTTGATGAAAATGTGGTTTATGTTTCTTTTGAAAATATTAGAAATTTGGGTACATACTCATGTATGAATTATGTAAACCATATGCATTCACCTTTTGTATATATTATGTTATTGTTGAAAAAAATTTATATATATATAAGAGAAAGAAAAAGAAAAAGAAAGAAAAAAATAAAAAGGGGACAAAATGTCCCAAAGAAGAGTAATAATAACAATGTATATATGTTATGGTTGAAAAGAATACATGAGTATGTGAAAAAACAAGGTTCTGAAAACGTGTCACCTTTAGTTTCATGAACCTTTATTACTTTTAATTTTATTTAATGTAATTTGATGTTTTTATGTTTATTGGTGTTTAATTGAGTTGTTATTATTGTTATCTTGCATTTGATAGTTTTAGGTTTTATAATTATTAGAATTTAATATGCTTTTTTTTATGCACACCAAGTGTTTGATAAAATATTTGGCTTAATTTTAGAGTAGACTTTTTGCATTCTTGACTTAGAAAGAAAAATTAGGTACTCTTGAGTCATTAATATCCTATTTATATTGGTAATCTTGAGTTGTTAGTTAATCTTGTTTTCATTGATACTACTTATGGATTGTGATTAACTAGGCCTATTTGACCTTCTCCTAATGTTGGAGATAACGTAGTAGGTTTAAATCTTGGTAATTATTGTGTTATGATTAATGACTAGGATAGAAAATCTCAATTCTCATTCCTCTCCTTGAATGCCTTTTTAGTATTTACTATCTTTAGTTGTTTGCTTTATTTTCTTATCATTTAGATTCTCGTCTTCTTATTTGCAAACCACCCTATGAATCTGATAACCAATAATATGAATACCTCACTACAATTCCTTTGAGAGACGACCCGAGATCTAATACTCTCGATATTTTTATTGGTTTGCACTTGTGACAGACAAATTAAACTCTAATGCGGGTCAATTGTTGGTTTGGAACTATAGTTGCAACGAAGCGATTCTTTTATTGAGAAGAAATTTCGAACTGACGTTTGGCCTACATCAAGCACCTTCGAATGGGCTTCGAAAAGGATAGTGGCTGCGATGGAATAGAGCTAGCGCCGGCGCAACCTTGGCTGCGCGATAGAGGCTTCCACGTTCACACGGTGGCTGCGCGATGGAGGGGAAGGAATGTTACGATGGCTGCAGCGCGATGGAAGGGAAATGAGGGAGCAGGCGGTGGCTATTCAAAGTTGGAAGTTCCGACGACGGCGGTAGCAGGCGGTGGCTGAACGGAAGTGAAGGAAGACCAGGAGCTCGATGAGAGGAGCTTTGGACTGAGTGAGAGAGAGGCAGAGAGCGCGTTCCTGGAGTCTGGAATTAAGGTTGGACTGGAGTAGAGTTGTGAAGATAGGGTTCAGCACAACCAAAACGACAACCTTTGCTTCCTAATTCAAAAAATCGGCCGGTTACGGTTCGGTTCGACCAACCAATTTCCGGCCAGTTCGACGGTTCAATAGTATTTTTTTAAATTGGCAATTTTAGCATCTGACTGATCCATTTTTTGCAGCGATTCACGGTTCGATCGGCCGATTCAGACTAGTTTTCAAAACCTTGCTGCATAATGTAATAGATACTGGCCGAGAAACTATTTTCTTACGGAAATAGATTTTTTAAATTTTTTTCTCAATTAATCTTGTAAAATGTTATCTCGCACTATTCAAAACTTAACTAGGATCAAATAAAAACATGTGAAAAAAAGGTCTTATATAATGTAAAATTACATTTTACAAAATCAACAAAATCAATTAAGAGTTAAAAAAATCTATTTCTCTTTCGATAAACATGCCTAGTTTTTTACTTTTACACCGACTAGAGTAGCATGTAATTGTGATAAATAGAAACTTTGATTAGTTGGGTTGGGCTATTGATATAAAGACTGGACTAACCAAGTTGGGGTATGATTCAGTGATATAAAGACTGGACCGGTTTTTTGCGCGGGGCACATCCTAGTGAAAAGAAAAGAGAAAGGAGGGAAAATTGCGTGATTTGCGGGAGCTTAGGCCAAATTGCGCAGTTAACTACGCTACCTTTTCTGGTTGACTAAGAGAAGAGAAGCCTCTATCTGCAAATAGAGATGCAATTGCTTACAATTCTTCATCATCTTCTTCCATTTGCTGTTACTGCAAAAGAGAAAAAGGATGGAGGCAGAGCAAGCCACATCAGGAGCTAACAATGGAATCGGAAGCTTATACATGAAAGTGATGACCGATGAACAACTGGAAATGCTGCGGCAACAGATATCGGTCTACGCCACCATCTGCGACCGCCTGGTTGAGATGCACAAATCTATCACCACTCAGCAAGACCTCGCAGGTTCGGTTCATCTTTAATTTCACGATCTAATTTGTCATCAATTAGGAGAGTCATGAATGAATGTTAATTGTTGTCTAGGAATGAGGTTAGGGAATTTATACTGTGATCCTCTCATGGCGTGCTCCGGCCACAAGATAACGGCGAGGCAGCGGTGGACGCCGACGCCTCTTCAACTTCAAATTCTGGAGCGTATATTTGACGAAGGGAATGGCACTCCAAACAAGCAGAAGATCAAGGAGATAACCCTTGAGCTTGGCCAACATGGCCAGATTTCAGAGACTAATGTCTATAATTGGTTCCAGAATCGAAGAGCACGTTCCAAGCGCAAGCAACTGCTTCCCTCCCAGAATAATCTAGAAGCAGAAGCAGATGTAGAAGTAGAGTCTCCAAAGGAGAAAAAGATGCCAGAAATTCAAGAAACAATTCATCAAGTTCCTTCCTATGAGAACTTGTCCCACAGTCCTGATATAGGTATATACCGTTTTGCTAGAGCACCCAATCTTTCTTTAACCTTGTATCATCAAACTGTGTGTAAAAATACTGCTTGTTTATAAGCGAATCCTTTTAGTTCACCATGGATAATTTGCTAGTTATGTATTGGGGTTCAGTTGACACGAGTTGGTTCGTTGTAATCTTTAGACTTTACTTAATTTAGTATAAAAATATATAAATATATGAATTCTTTTGACTTGTATAAATATTAGTTTTAAATCTGATTGGTTTGTTTTGTTATGCAGGATTTGAACAACTGATGAGTAAACTAGAAACTGGAGGCTGCTATGGTTCTTATTTTCTTTAGAGATGTGCCAAATGATTGTGGATGGTGCTATCCCAAAATAGGAGATTTCATCCAGCTGAACATGTTGTCTAAGTCTAACCACAAGTAATGTGGCATAGCATATATATAGTGTATTGTAGAAACTATGGTTGGTGCTTTCAAGAACTAACTACTGCTTATTATACATCACTGTGATTCTGTGGCAATTTACTTAATACCAGAAATTCTAATCTCCACGATGTTAATAATGAAACTCGCATAACTGGATTTGGAAACATGGTTTAGCATACAAATTAGCACCATTGGGGTATTATATAGAAGAGAGAACATGTTATCCCGTAAAAAAAACAGGGAACATGTTAGTAGAACCTTCGTTTTAGCTGATGGCAACCATGTATCTAAATGAAATTGAAGGCTGAGCAGTACTCCCATCAGTCGTTCTCTTTGCAATATGATTGGCAGCAGCATTTGCTAAACCATGGTAGTATATATATTTTTTCTTTCATACATAATAATTAATTTTAATATATAAATAACATTTTTAATATAATAATGATACATCAATCCCATCATTTTTGGTTTTGGCAAATAGTATGGCATCGCTCAAATGATGACTTGTTATTAGCGATCATAAATTAAATAGCATAAATATTTTTAGATATCCATTTTGTTATGTAAGAAGTGAGTTCAAGTATGATAATTATTTAAAGTGTTTAAAAAATACAAAATTTTGATAAATAAAAAATATATTTAAATTCTTTTGATGAATAAATTAGTCCAGAATTTTTTATGATAAAAATATAATTTATTTGTTTAATTTTGTTTTAAAAATACAACACTTTTTACTTCGTATAGAATGTTTAAGGATGTAAACTGTCTCTTTCTTTTGTACATGTATGGAATCATTCTTATTTTCTATGCAGACATAAAATAAGTTGGACTGCTACACTCTAATTTTCCTTTTTGTTCCTAATCCATTCCTTTTAAATATTACAAAAAAATTGTAAAATGGGGCAGGTAGATAACTTTCTGTGTGTTTTGTTAGGACTCCAAAATCAAATCAATCGAATCATCAAGCACATCGGAAATAGATTTTGTGTTTTCAGCAATTAGCTGAAATAGTACATAAAAATAAGAGTAAAAATTAAAATTTACATTTTACTTATAAATATATTAAATAAGAATATTAATTAATATTAAAATGCTA
>NC_029791.2:96391144-96414363 GCF_000816755.2 Arachis ipaensis | reverse complement strand
AATCAGCGGGTGCAAAAGAATAATGCTACAGCAGGACAGCTAATAAGAATTATTTAATATATGATTATTATTTTATGATAAGGTTTGTTGATGGTGTATAAGCTGGGGATTATTATTACAACATTAATATTAATATTAATATTACTTTATGTAGATGAAATCAAATGAAGCTTCTGCTTCTTAGTATCTCTCGTCTCATCCCCACAAACCCAAAGAGGCCCAAATCAAACTTAAACAAACGAGTCAGTGAAATTTCTCCGTCGAATCTCGACCTCTGTTCTCCACCGACAATACGCCACCGCATCTCGCCGGAAAAATTAAACCCGCCACCAGTTTTTCTTAATTTCTTCCAATTCAGGCGTAGAATTCTCGATTTGCCATCCACCGATATTCCCTTTTCTCCCAATTCATCATTTCCGTCCCTTTCTCTTTCAACTTAACAAATCCCTAAATCTGATTCAGTTCCTTCTGCGGCGTGCGATCTAATTTAGCGGTTGAAGATTGAAGCCGAATACATACAATTAATGAGATGGCAGCACCACCTAACATGGATCAGTTCGAAGCGTATTTCAGGAGAGCGGATTTAGATGGTGATGGAAGAATCAGTGGAGCTGAAGCTGTCTCGTTCTTCATGGGATCCAATTTGCCCAAACCCGTCCTTGCTCAGGTTCATTTATATTCTCATTATAATTCCTAATTCTAACCTATGCCATACGAATCACGCCACTGTACTTCTGTTAACTTATATCTTCTGCTTTTTTGGGATTCAATGATGTAATGGAATATGGATATCGTTTCGTGCTTGTTTTGCTTCGGATCCTTGTTCTAGGTTTTTTGTTTGATGCTTTGTTTATTATCTTCAATTATATGATGGAAACTTAGATGTGATCTAGCCTAATACTTGGTGTGCTTGGTGTATTTTACAGGTATGGAATTATGCTGATCAGGCCAAAACTGGTTTCCTTGGGAGGAATGAGTTTTACAATGCTCTGAGATTGGTAACTGTTGCTCAGAGTAAGCGAGATTTGACGCCTGATATCGTGAAGGCCGCATTATATGGTCCTGCTGCTGCAAAAATCCCTGCGCCTCAGATCAATCTTGCCGCATTACCCCCACCACGCCAGAATGCAGTAGCTCCTGCTGCATCAATGCCGCAGATGGGTGTCACCGCACTACGCCCAAATGCGGTAGCTCCTGCGGTTTCAATGCCGCAGATGGGTGTAACTGCTCCACGCCCGAATTCGGTAGCTCCTGCAGCTTCAATGCCACAGATGGGGGTGACTGCACCGCATCCGAATTCGATTTCGTCTGCAGCTTCAATGACGATGGGTGTAACTGCACCAACATCAACCCAAGGTTTTGCCTACAGAGGGCAAGGATTTCCTGGTCCTGCTGCTAACCAGCAATATTTTCCTTCCCAGCTGGGTCCGACCATGAGACCGCCTCAATCTATGCCAGCTACTAGCGCTCCCCGCCCACAACAGGGGGTTGTAGGCCCGGATATTTCTAAAGGAGTTAATGTGGCTAGCCACAATCTCTCTAATCCTAGCATCTCAAGTGGTTGGAATAGTGGAGGTCCTGGTACAGTTGCTGCTAGGCCTGGAGGACTAGCTCCATCACTTCCCTTATCAACGTCAACACCACCACTCGCTCCTGTTTCACCAATGTCCCAGCCAACAACTGTCAACACAAGAGCGTTATCTGTTTCTGGAAATGGTTTCTCTTCCAATTCAGTCTTGAGAAATGATTTATTCTCAACCACATCATCCACACTGAAACAAGATCCGGCTGGACAGAGTTTTTCATTTAGCAGTTCACCTGCTTCCTCAGCCATTGTTCCAGTGTCTAGTGGTGCCCAACCTGCAACAAAGAAGAATGCTCTTGATTCACTGCAGAGTGCATTCTCAATGCAGCCTGTGGGTAGTCAATTTCAGCGAGGACAGTCTGCTTCACATCCAAGCCAGCAGATTTCACCACCTGCTTCTGCTTCACACCCTAGCCAGCAGATTTCACCACCTGCTTCTTCTCCCCATGCATCATCTGGGATATCAGCTGGACTTGGAAATACTAATTCTGACAATTCACAGCAGTCTTGGCCAAAAATGAAACCTTCTGATGTGCAGAAGTATACAAGGGTGTTTATGGAAGTTGACACTGATAGGGATGGAAAAATCACAGGGGAGCAGGCCCGCAGTCTATTTTTAAGTTGGAGATTACCTATTGGTAAAACCTTTTGTTTTCATGCTGTGACAACTGTTTGATGTTGTTTCTGCATTATGTGCATTAATGTATTAACTTTTCCATGATATGTTGCATCATAGCTTCCTAAAATTGGAAATTGAGAATATTACGGATGCTTTTGCTGGTTTATATGGTTGGTGACAACTATTACACCTGAGATCAAATTCACATTTGGGAATCCACTTGATTAAAGCCAAGAATATTTAACAATTCCAAGTCCTTAAGTCTCATCCTTTATGAAATGAATACTTTAAACAATTTTGTGTTGGCTCGAAATTTGATGTTGCTATTGAAGATTCTGTGCCATGCTAATGTATTTTAGAAGGTGCTTGGGGGAAAACATTACACTGATGAGATGATGTTATTATTAGATATGTTTATCCACTAAAGCTCGGGACTATCTGTTTCCTGCTTAAGTTCTATCTGATTGCATATCTCATTATTTGGACATGCTCTTGTATAATTCTTGGGACGACCTCCTTTGATAGCATATAATTAAATATGTGCTGGACTTTCTGCAGATGTCTTAAAGAAGGTGTGGGACTTATCTGATCAGGATAATGATAGTATGCTTTCTTTGAAAGAGTTTTGTTATGCTCTTTATTTGATGGAGAGGTACAGGGAAGGTCACTCTCTTCCGCCAACCCTTCCACATAATGTCATGTTTGATGAGACACTATTGTCTATGTTGGGCCATCCTAAAATTCCTCATGGAGGTGCTGCTTGGGGTATACGCCCAGGTATAGTTCAATAACCTACAGATCATGAAAGTTTCCTTTTCCACTTGTCTTTTTAGGATATTCTTGATGGTATTTTTACTTCTTGTTTGTCACAAGGTTTTCAGCAGCAACAAGGGACGCCAGGTGCTCGGCCGGTGGCACCAATAGCTGGTTTGAGGCCGCTGGTTCAAGGAACTTCTGTCCAGGTTAGTGGCAATATGCTGCCCAATCAGCAAAAGTCGGGTGCTCCTGTGTTGGAGGATTCCTTTATGAATCGCACAAATAATGGTGAGCAGCATATGCCAAAGCCTCAAGATGCAACTACTACAGAGAAGGTATTTTCAGAAATGAAGGTTCCGTAACTGTTTTTCTTTTTACGTTATCAATGAACCCTTATCCTCCTCATGAGTCTTTGTAATTATCCTCTCTTTGTTGTGCTTAATTTATGATTGTCCTAATTTTTATTGAAAACAGTTCCTTCATTCTTTATAAATAAAAAATGCTAACATTATGAAGTTCATCTTAAACCAATAAGTTTAATTACATCCAATAACAATTTGAAGGCCAATGGACACCTTTGACTTTGAAATAGGAGCATTAAGTGCCAGTTTGGTAGTTCTTTCAATATTAATTTTAACCTAAAATTTATATCAGTGCCACCTTTTAAGGATGTTAGCCCAGTGTCCCAAATTTAATTTTGCAAGAAATTATTTTAAACGGTTTATGGGGCTCATAAGTACTTTTGGAAACCAAAAGTCTCCCATCTCATGTATTTTTGTATGTGGCCTCAGTTCCTTTGCACCTTTTGATATATCATAAAGATATCACTCTCTGTTGTTGTAGGCTGAAGAAGCAGAGAATGTGATTTTGGATTCAAAAGAGAAGTTGGAATACTACCGCAACAAAATGCAGGAACTGGTAATTCGTCACATTTATCTTTTCCTTTTGATCTTGAACTGATGTTGCGTATATGTACTTAAGGTTTTATACGTTGAGATAAACTAAATGGGGGATTCAAGGTCGTGCTGCTGGTAGCTTGGTTATAAGTAATTAGGGTTGATGCACAGCTGCTTGCTACTTCAAAATATAAATTTATTAATTATCTATGACCCTTTTATGTGAAAGTTGTAGCACATGGTTGCCTTTCTTGCTGGAAATGATCTCAACTCAAGCATTTGAAGTTAAGCATAAATTAATCTAATCAAACAGTGGTACTAGAATTATGCAGTTTAGTGTGAGGGAATGTCTTTAACTTGTTAATTCAATATAGCTAGTCCAGCTAATAAATGGGTAGGGATCGATTTGAAATTCAACCTATAGTGACTTAATGGTAGCTTTAAGGTTCTAGTTAGGCTTCAGTTTGATTTGTAGTTAGGATTGTGATGGTTGGAGAAGCTTTTCTTTTGCCTGAGAAACTGTAGTTACTAGTTAGAATCATGGTGGCATTTTATAGAAAGTAAGGCTTATAAATGGGTACATCTAAAGGAACTGTTTGGAGTTCAAGAAAGTGAGAAATATTATTTTTTAAGCTTTTTAATTGAGTATGATGGCTTATTATGTGCTGTTAATATAAAACTGTATGCAATGTTATGAGCGACTACAAACATTTGGTGGTGCACTCACTTGTTACACACCGATGAATCCTTTTTGTTATATGTATGTCAGGTTCTATATAAAAGCAGATGTGATAATAGACTGAATGAGATTACAGAAAGGGCATCTGCGGACAAACGTGAGGTATGTTCCTTTTCTCTTTAAATATATGATTTAACTTGAAGTTAGAAGAATAAACTCTCAGTTGCTGCTATTTTACAGGCAGAGTTGTTAAGCAAGAAATATGAAGAGAAGTACAAACAGGTAGCAGAAATAGCATCCAAATTGACTGTTGAAGAAGCTAAATTTCGTGATATACAGGTAATTAGAAATTTTCATTATTACTTGACAAATAGTAAAAGATAGGATCAATTGACATGCATTGTCCATGTGCTGCAAATATGAATTTATTTCTGTTAGTTAGGAGGATGTGCACTTGAACATTTCAATGCATCACGTAACCATTACTTTATACATATTAGGAAAGGAAGGTGGAGTTGCAGCAAGCCATTGTCAAAATGGAACAAGGAGGCAGTGCAGATGGTATTCTTCAGGTATTTTTTTTCTCTGAATAATTTCTGGTGTTCTAGAAAACCTCTGCATTATTTTATTGCTGAAGATTAGTTAATTCCATAGGTCCGGGCTGATCGCATACAGTCAGATCTTGAGGAGTTATTTAAGGCTTTGGCTGAACGATGCAAGAAACATGGGATAGATGTGAAGTCAATTGCAATGGTTCAGCTTCCTACCGGTAAGTTCGATGTTGATTTGTCTCCTTGTGGCTTCTTGCTTAACCCCTTAATTTATTGTTGATTCTCAAAGGGTCACACTACAAAATTGTCATTTTTTCTTTTACTTTTTGCTTTTCCCTCTTGTAATATGTGATTCTAGTTATTTTTCTTATGTAATTAATCTACTTCTTGGAGCCATTTAGAAACCTAAATTTTACGAGGGTATACTGGTGGCAAGCCCTACATAGTTGTTTATCCTTCTCTACTTGTTATGCACTAAATTGAACATCAGCAATTTGCTTAAACATGGGTACTGTATAATAAGTATGTGAGAGCTTGGGGAAAAACATTGGTTCTGTTTAAAATGTATCATTAACTTTACCAAGTTGTATGTATAAGTGGCTGTAATCATAGGTGAAAGATCTGTATAGCATATTAATAGCTATGAAGGCATTTTTCTCTCTGTCTAACATAAAAACATGATCGTGCATGTGTCTTGAATCATAGGATGGCAACCTGGGATTGCAGAGGGAGCAGCTCTTTGGGATGAAGATTGGGATAAATTTGAAGATGAAGGTATGCAATATTTCTTTCTTTGAGTTTTTTGTTTTTGTGTTTTTTGTTTTTTGTCTAATACCCAATTATTTGCTATTTTAACTTCCAGGATTTGCCAATGATCTCACTTTTGCAAAACATGCATCTCCAAAATCAAAACCCACCTTCGTTAAAGGAGAGCAAAATTTCCCTGATGACAATTCAGCTTATGGTTCACCTGTGAATGCAAATGGGAAGCAAGAAACTGCTATTAATGGTGATTATGCAGTTGAAGATGAATCTTATACACACAGTGAAGATGGCTTTGCAAGAAGCCCTCGTGGTAGTCCAGCTGGAAGGACTACTGTGGAAGACAGTCCATTTGTGAAAAGTCCTCGAGGAGATGCAGAAACTAGGTAACTTGTTTGTTTTCTCTTTATTATTTGCTGATAGGGTGGTTTCTGGGTCCTTTCCTATCTTTTTGTGGCTTGTTCTTCCTCTCTGCAGTACTTGGATTTGAATGTAGTGCATTTAGTAATTAAGATATTATTAATGTGGTAACAGAAGTTTTGATGAATCGACTTGGGGTGCATTCGACAATAATGACGATGTAGACTCTGTGTGGAATTTTCCTGGTACCAAGGTAACTTCTGTCAGATAGCTTTTCTTTGTATTGTTTTCTTTCTTTAAAAAAAGTAACAAATTCTCGGTGTCTGTAAATACTTGTGGAGGTGGAGAAAGCCCATATATGTATGAAACATAATGTGGTTTTTTATTTATTATTACTATTATCATCATCATCATCATTATTTACTATTATTATTATTATTATTATTATTATTATTATTATTATGTAATTTTGGTTTTCAATATTACCCTTATTTTTCAAAGTTATCCCATTTTCAGATATCAGTTGCTTTGATTTTCTTGACACAACCCTGTCCCGTTGTGGTTCTTTGCTTTTGTGAAGTAATTGATCTAATGCTATGATAATTTTTCTTGTTTGGTTCTGTAGGACTCTGATGGAGATTTCTTCAAATCTGGTGACTTTGGTATTAACCCAATTAGAACAGGATCTACACATGCAGATGGCATGTTCCAGGCCAAGAGCCCATTTACTTTTGATGATTCGGTGCCTGCAACTCCACTTTCCAAGTTCAGCAACTCTCCGAGATACAGAAACTCCACTTTTGATGATTCAGTACCTGCAACTCCACTTTCCAAGTTTGGCAACTCTCCAAGGTACAGTGAGGCAGGGGATTTCTTTGAGACATCAAGGTTTGATTCAAGGTTCGATTCCTTCAGCATGCATGATGGTGGGTTTTCTCCACAACCAGAGGGGTTTACAAGATTTGATTCCTTTAGTAGCAGCAAGGATTTTGGCTACAGTAGTGAGAATTTCACAAGGTCCGATTCTATGAGTAGCAATAGAGATTTTGGCTTAAATAATGATAAATTTGCAAGGTTTGATTCCATTAGTAGCAGCAGAGATGTTGGGTTCAATAATGACAAATTTTCTAGGTTTGATTCCATAAGTAGCAGCAGCCAAGACTTCGGCTACCATCCTGAGACGTTCACAAGGTTTGATTCCATGAGTAGCAGCAGCAAAGATTTCGGGCATGCAAGGTTTGATTCAATTAGTAGCACCAAGGACTTAGGCCACAGCAGTGCATTCTCTTTCGATGACACTGATCCATTTGGTTCCTCTGGGCCATTTAAGGTTTCTTCAGATACTAATTCTTCGAAGAAGGGTTCTGATAATTGGAGTGCATTCTAGCCTGTAAACCAAGTTTCCTGTTTCCTTTTATGTTTCCATTTCCTTGATTGTTCATTGTAGGCCATTTTTTGTGTATAGTTAGAAGAAAAGCTGGATGGTATTATTGTATTTTGTGGCGTTGATGTATTAGTCTAAAGATTTTTTTTTTTTTTAAGGATTTTTTTTTCCTGGGGCTGATGGAGGATGTGTATGAGTGAGAATGAGAGTGAGTGAGAGAGAGATGTGAGATTAAATGATTTGATGTGATATGTACTATACTGAGTTGAATCGCAAGTCAATCTCTATTAGGAGCATTGCCACTTATAAGATCTATTTTTCTTGTAAACTAGAGAGCAGTGCTCACTCTGCGTAGGTTCATAGAAGCATTAGTGCTATGCAGCTTCCCTCTGATGTATTTGGTTATGTATGTGTATCTTTCTTCTTATTCTTCGTTCTTAATAGTCAAAACCATATCTAAGGATGAAAAAATAAGAATTAGAGTTGGGGTGAGAGTTATATTCATGATTGAATATATTAATTTATGTTGAACTTACTTTATTTTCCCTCCTTATTTTGAGTGGTGGCAGATTGTTTTTCTAAGTTGTTTTATTTTATTTTCTATGAAGAATGTTAGAGGATTATTAGAATTTATTATTCTTAGCCATCAATTAGTCATCAATGTTTAAATGTTTAAAAATATGAAAAGCCGTATGTTGTATCACTATGCTAAAAGAATTAAGTTGATTACTAAGTAATGGTTAAAAACAATAAATTCTGATAGTTTCTTAGCATTTCTCATTTTCTATTTCTTTTTCGGGCACTCGGGCTGCTTAGTTAGATAAAGCCTCAAATTAATTCTAAAAAATACATCATCTCAAATATTACTGTAATCCTAACAATAGAAAAATTGCTCGTTTTAATATTGTAATTTATTCATTTTTCAGCCTCCCATGTTATAGAAAAAGAACAAGCATAATTACACGCCATTTTCCAAGTGAGCAGTAAGGTTGATGAATAAATAGAGTGCGTTATTAAGCCAAACACAAGAAACATGAAGCTAGTGTCGGCAAAACTATCTTAAGGAACTTGCTTTTGCTTCATCTTTAACATCTCATAAACCGTTGAAAGATAATTTTATACGCGGGATGCAAAAACGAAATGAACATGATGCGAATATATTTCACTATCTTCTGACAAATCAGTCAATTTAACGTCAACAACCTGGAATGCTGGTCCCCATTACTATAATCAGATAATCCACATGCTACACATTTCCGGCATCCTGTACATGCAAAAAAATTAAGCATGCTAGTAATAAGTGGGGGAAAAAAAATTCTATTTGGTTACGAATTTCTCGCTAATCATTGAGTTATCTTGCAAACCAATTACTTTTACTTTCCTCATTCTGTCTCTGTCTTTCCAGCTAAAGGCGGAAGAAAGGATAATGGTTTCTATAAAGGGAAAATCATGTTACCCTTTGATGATACTGCTTGCCACCCAATGCTGCCTATTCCTTAGTATCTTCTACCTCTTGATGAAGTTGGTGAAACGAATATAGGAATGACGATCGCATATTTGCCATTTCTACTAGTGTCTCTAGTGCTGCAAAGAATTTCATTCGACAGAATGTGTTATATCCTGGTTATCAGCACATTTGCAAGGGAAGCAAGGAGATTTAAGATCATCAATTCTTAATTCTTATATGTCTACCTCTCTCAAATGACAGTTGGGCGGCTCGAAGCTTTGGCGGAATTAAAATTCCAAAGACTGACAATGACTTCGCTCGCTCCCTTCGAACCTGTGAATATCACTAACAACATTTATACAATAACTCAATTCAAAGCTTAGAAACTTGTACAAGGGAAATGTCTATAATTTGTTCACTCCATGATTCCATCATGGTAGCAATGATCTTAATAACAATCCAGTGCAAGAAGAAGAAAGTGTAGAATACTTACTACTACATCATCATCATCTGCGAGTTCTGAAAATTTCTTTGCAATGGTCATCTCAGCAGTTTGTAAAACCACCATGTATAAGAAAATTAGAAACATCTAACAGAAGTACTTAAAAGTACACAACAGCAGAATCAAATAACAAATGAAGCAGAAGTTTGGTTTGAGTAGGTATGTTTCATTTAAAAATATGCTTAAATTAGCACAACCCTAATTACTCAGGTAAGAATGCCATACCAGAAGATTTGGTGCTATTACTATCTTCATCTTCTTCAGAGGATACCCATTTACGCAACACGAACCATGCTTTTGCATCTACCGAATCAACTTCAATATATTCAAACAGATAAATAATCAAGAAGTACACAGCAAAAGGATTGAACAATTACCACCATGTTCCACTATAAAAACACAGACTTTACCATCATATTCGGTAATCTTCAACGTTGTAGAAGCTGGATGGAATTTGAGGTCCAAAAGAGAAGTATTAATGCGTGCAGTTCCCATGGAATGCCTCGCACTTGCTAATTCCATCCATGCCTGTCCAAAATTAGGGCAAATGAATTGCAGAATTGTGAGAAGATTTTAGTTTTTTAGGGAATTAGGAAGAAGAATGAATACCTACTTGTCCAAGTGTGGAAGAGAGAGAGTGAGAGAGGGAAAGATAGCTATTAAGCGAGTCCATGAATTGCAACACGAGTTTCTCTTCAGCTCCAGGCTGGAGTCGCACTTCCCGTCGATTCTCAACTTCAACCGCCTCCTGCGATGGTTCTTGATCGCCGCCACTTTCGGGAATGAAATGCCGTTCCTCCATGAAAATTAGTTAGTTCACAATTCCAGCCTCCGATCGCTGGAACGCTTGTTTGATCCCAAATATTGGTAATTTGACTAATTTCGATATGTATTGATTTAATCTTGATGCATAAAAAAAAAATTAAATTATATATCCTAGCTGCTTCCTGTTTTTCTATTATTTTTAAGAAATTAATTTTAATTTTTTTATTGATATATTATTTATTTTTTAAATTTATTTGATAAATATTCTTTTATTTTAATATTAATGTGATTTATTTATATCATATTTTGTTAAAATAAAATTATATTAATAATTATTATTGTCTCGTCACTATTAACTTTATTTTATTCTATTTCCTTGTTTTCTTCTTCTATTAATTTCAAATGCAATCAATTATCACCACATCATTATAATAGCTCTCATTTTTGTTCATCGCCTTGATCCATAACTATCCCTTATATTAACTTTAGAGTTGTTAAAGATTTGTTAAAAAAAATTATTTTTTTTGTTTGATTTAGATATTTAGATGTATAACTATTATTTAGATATTTATTTTTCATACTTGCTTGTTAAATCATATTTTATCATTTTAAAAAAAATTAAGATATCAAGCATTCAAAAATTTGGCTCATCCCCATGTTTATATTGGCTTGTTCTCTCTTCTTCTCCTTCTATCTTCTCTACAATCGCAATTAGTTATCACCATGTATTAATTCATAATTATTACAATCAAAAGTGAATACTACTTTAAAAAAAAAAGTAAAAAAAAAAAAAAGGTCTTGTAACACTTGTGCGAATAATTTACACTCCTATAAATATAATGAAAGAGCAAACTTAACTTTTTTTGTTTCGAGTATTTTTTTATTATTTAATACACACAAAGTCATATATTTTTATTTGTGGCAAAAGTTAAAAATTAAAGTTAAATAATATTAGAACTTTTTTGTTTAACAAAATTAAAATAAAGCACAAAAATAAGAATAAAAACTAAAAAAAATAAATAGTTCTAGAAAGGGATAATGTCAAATTTTATGTCATTTTGTATGAAAACAATGATTTATTTTATTATATTTATTTTTATACTAAATAACAAAAAAAATTAAATTTTATGTTCGTTTTTTGTTACTTATTTTACTTATCTATAGTTGTTTAAATTAGACTTTATGCTTATTAAGTCATGTTTTCTCCTAACAAAAAAATAGTTATGAAATCGTTTTTATATTTGTATAGGAGTACATTCATTATATTATAATTTTAATAATTAATGTAAATTTTAAAAAATTCTAATAAATCTCTCTCGTTAATAATAATATTGGAACTTAAATTTGAACGCTAATTGATATTATATATTGTGTAGGTACTTAGAGTATTTAAAAAAGTACGTTAATAATTTGAAGAGAAAAATTATTAGTGTAAATTTATTGTTTTTTTAAATTATTCTTATTGAACTATTTTATTTTTATTCCTTAAAAACATATCTTAATAAAAATACTTGTAACAATAATTTTCATCTAATAAGAATATCTTAATGAGGTTACTGTAAAAAAATAGGTAGAAATTTTTTTATTTAACGTAATTGACAAAAGAATTTTTTTAATAATAAACCTCTCTTTAAGAGTAATATTGGAATTTAAATTTAGACACTAATTATCATTATATATTGTAGATAAGCATCAAAAGTATATTAAAATAGTATGATAATAATTTAAAGAGAAAAATTATTCTTTGTACATTTAATTAAAAAAATTACCTTGTTTAAACTATAGTGTAAATAGAGCCATTTTTATAATCTTACGATTGAGAGTGAGCAATTTTTTTAAGTGAAGCAGTTACATCATTCTGTCGTACGTGAGTACGTGAGTACGTGATTGAGGATGTAGTTTTAGATTATAAAAATAGGGGTAAAATAGAAAAAAAATATTGAATACCAAACCCTCTTAATTCCCATTATATATTGTTATAAATTATATATTTTTATAGATAATCAACAATGAATCATTGAACCAAATAGGTTACGAAGGTTAAGGAGATCCAATTCATTCCTACTTAACAACATAACCAAAAATCGAACAACGCAGTCACACACAAAACATGACATTCAGACGATATAAAACACATAACCAAAAATTGAACACAGCTACATTTTAGAAACCAACAAAAAAAAACTCACATAATGAGGCCATGTGCATTGCTTTCACTAGTCAATTACTTATGAATCGCCCAACATAGCATACATCAAAATCAACCGACTTTTAGGAAAAATTGTTACTTGTTGTGAGTCTTCGTCCTTAACAAATTTGACATCTGATCCATTGCCTCTAAAAGCTTCTTGTTTTCCACCTCTAGCTGAGACACACGCCCCTCTAACTTGCTGACTGCATGTTGAAGTCGCGCAATGGCACTTGCTGCGCCAATGCAACACCACAATAAACGATCGGTTATTCAAAAATAAACCCAACTTCTTTATTCACAGTCTAAAATAGAAAAATTCCAACAGTATCATAAAAAGCACTTACCGTCGGAACCCGGGAGGTGGTCTTCACTTTCATTTGGGGAAGTTGGCTGTGACACCTGATGCGAGGATGAGTTAAAACAAAGATGCGGTCCACCACTCACCACGTCTGCTGTGAAGTATAGGTCATGATGAAGATGGGAGTCGCTTGCACTTGCCGAACCAGAGGCAACACCAACAGGTAACTGCTGACTTCCTTGGCCGTTGTTTGAAACACCCACACACTGCTCGTGCATGTAATCAACCCATGCTCTCCTACCCGCTTCAAAACTCCGATAACGGCGATGCAAATTCTTCGGATAGCCACTCACCTGTGGTTCTGCCGCCTCCCAAGTGTTGTATATTCCGGGTGTCCGTCCCCTAAATACAACATAACACTCACCCTTTGCACGAACAGACTTGCGATTATTTAAAACCCTCTTCTTCATGGTGTATGAAATACTTTCAGACTAAAGAAACGAATCCACTGGAGTTTTAGTAGATGAAATATCTTGCCTCACTCACTTATTATACCGTCACCATCCATTTCATCCTTGAAAACCTACGCGTAGAATCCAAAAAGGCATAATTAAAATTTTAATTAATGGTTGGTAAGTGTGCAGGTAATAATAAAGAAGTAATAATAAAGAGTTTAGAAAACAAAGGGTCAATAGAAAAATAAAAAAGATAACTCACGTTAAACAGTTACAAGAAAAAGCCAATGTATATTTTATACAATGTGTACAATGAGATTAAATTGAAATTAGAATTAAATTAGAGACAAAATTTGAATCAAATCATAATTCCTATCAGTTATGACAATTAATTAATTTTGAGTAGTTTTCAATTTAAAATTTGAATCAAATCATAATTCCTATCAGTTATGACAATTAATTAATTTTGAATAGTTTTCAATTTAAAATTTAAATCAAATCAAAATCTCGTCATTTATGAAATCAAATTAGGATTACTTCCTTCTCTCAATATGGTGTGAACTTTTTCTCTCACTCTCTCCTCAAAGCAAAAGTCGATACAGTACCACCATGATTACCAGCCGCCGTTGTCCATACAGACAACCGTATGTAGAGATGACACGCATATTATATAAGTCGAGCTCGCGGCACCTTAGCAATCCAAAGGTCCACCGCCTCCGTAGTATCATTATAAAGTAATGATTGATATTGATAAAAACACGAGTGGAGCCAACCTGGCAGTGTTTGAAGGGACACTGTACATAAATAAGAAATATGTTATTTTACTTGTATTATTTTTGTGAAAATGTTTTTTATTTATAATTTTTATATCATAAAAAATATCATAAACAAACATAATAATCTCTCTCTCAGGCTGGCTGAGTTGATGACTATTTCCTCCCAGTCAACCTTCTCTCCTTCTCTCTGATTTTCCTCTCTTTTAATTTTATTTATTTATTTTTGCAATTTCTGTTGCTGTTGTTCTCTTCTTCCTCCTCCTCCTCCTCTTCTTTGTTCCTACATCTCAACTTTCATCTCTGCAATTCCAGCTCTTTATACCATGACACTGCACCAACCACTTTCTCCAATCAACTTTTCCTCAACCTCTTTTCTTTAACTCTCAAACTTTAGTATAAACTAAAAAGTAGGGTTTCAGAATAGTATCTCTGCCACTTCCACCAATTTTGATTTACACAGGTAACTCTTATTGATCAGCTCAATTCTGCAATTTATTATTTATTTTTGAAATTTAGATTGCAACGATAATTTCAATGGAAATTAATCTGGACTAGTTTGTATGGCTCTCTTTCTAAATTAAGGCGATATGTGTCGATTCTGGGAGATCTTAATTCAGTGATCCTTATTATTATTATTATTATTATTATTTTAGCACTAGATTGTTGAACTGTTCTCTAATTTTGACTTAATTCAATGGTTCTTTGCAATTTCGTCGTTGTAGTAAGAATATATCTTTGCCAAGGCATGATTCTGTTTGTGCGTTTACATCAAATTTCTTCATTGTTTAACTACTCTTTTGATCTTATGAATTGTCATTATTGAACAATGGAAACTTATCAGCACTACCTTGCTGTGTTGTTTTCTTTGGGGGAATAGGAAACATATATGATGGCTTCAAGCTGGGATGGAAGCAATGACCCTGGCAGCCAGTCAGATGATAGCTTTCATTTCGATAGGTTGCACATTGAGCCCATTTATGATGCTTTCGTGTGTCCTCTGACAAAGCAAGTTATGCGGGACCCTGTAACGTTAGAAAATGGACAGACTTTTGAACGTGAAGCAATTGAAAAGTGGTTCAAGGAATGCAAGGAAAGTGGACGGCAACTTGTTTGTCCGTTGACTCTGCAGGAGTTAAAGAGTGCAGAACTGAATCCAAGTATGGCTCTGCGAAACACCATTGAAGAGTGGACGGCCAGGAATGAAGCTGCACAGCTGGATATGGCTCGCCGCTCGTTGAATATGGGAAGTCCAGAAAATGATACGCTTCATACTTTAAAGTATATCCAGCACATATGCCGAAGAAGCAGGTCAAATAAGCATAATGTCCGCAGTGCAGGGCTCATACCCATGATTGTTGACATGTTGAAGAGCAGCAGCCGTAAGATACGATGTAGAGCTTTGGAAACTCTTAGAGTTGTGGTAGAGGAAGACGATGAAAATAAGGTTGTGACTTCTTTGCTGGCTATCATTTATTTTCCTTTGCAGTATGTGTGCGTATTTTTTCAACTTTTAATTTTATTTTTTAGCTCTGGCAGTTTGCCTTTGGGATTTATGTTAACATCTTCTCTTTGTTCCAAAGGAATTGTTGGCTGAAGGTGACACTGTGCGTACAGTTGTAAAATTCCTGTCTCATGAGCTTTCAAAAGAAAGAGAGGAAGCTGTCTCTTTGCTTTATGAGCTCTCAAAATCTGAAACCCTATGTGAGAAGATTGGTTCAATTAATGGAGCTATTCTTATATTAGTTGGAATGACAAGCAGCAATTCAGAAGATCTTTCTACTGTTGAGAAGGCTGATAAAACATTGGAGAATCTGGAGAAGTGTGAGAATAACGTACGGCAGATGGCTGAAAATGGTAGATTGAAGCCTCTTCTGACCCAACTTCTTGAAGGTGCTAACACTACTCTGTAATTAATCTCAATCATAGCTGTGTTGTGTGGCTACTTTGCTCACTATTTATGTTAATTCTCAAGAGAGCATAATTTATATTTTGCTTTTGAAATGGGTATCCGTTTATTATTATTATAATTGTTATTATTCTTAGTATCGGGACTCAAGATTGGTTGCAGAACTCTCTTTCATATGTGAGAATCAAATCATTATCATGTATTCTTTCAGGTCCACCGGAAACAAAACTTTCAATGGCTGGATTCCTTGGTGAGCTGGTTTTGAACAATGACGTCAAAGTCCATGTTGCTAGAACTGCAGGTTCATCTTTGATCAATATAATGAAAAGTGGTAATATGCAGTCAAGAGAAGCTGCACTGAAGGCACTAAATCAGATATCGTGCGAGCCAAGTGCAAAGGTTCTTATCGAAGCGGGAATACTTTCTCCTCTTGTCAATGACCTTTTTGCAGTGGGTCCAAATCAGCTTCCAACACGATTAAAAGAGGTTGCTGCTACAATTCTTGCCAATGTGGTGAACTCAGGGGAAGACTTTGACTCAATTCCTTTCGGACCTGGTCACCAAACTCTGGTCTCAGAGGACATAGTTCATAATCTACTTCATCTCATAAGCAATACTGGTCCAGCAATTGAGTGCAAACTTCTCCAAGTTCTTGTCGGACTCACTAATTCTCCAACCACAGTTCTGAGTGTGGTTTCTGCTATCAAAAGTTCCGGCGCCACTATCAGTTTAGTTCAATTCATTGAGGCTCCACAGAAAGATCTGCGTGTAGCTTCCATAAGACTTCTTCGAAATCTCTCACCCCACATGGGTCAGGAACTAGCCGATGCTCTACGTGGCTCAGTCGGACAGCTTAGTGGTCTAGTTAAAGTCATATCAGAGAGTACAGGAATCACTGAAGAGCAGGCAGCAGCTGTTGGCCTTTTAGCGGATCTTCCTGAGAGGGATTTGGGACTCACAAGGCAGCTGCTAGATGAAGGTGCATTTCAGCTGGTCATATCTAGGGTGATTGCCATCAGGAAGGGTGAGATCAGGAGCAGTCGCTTCATGACACCATTTCTTGAAGGGCTTGTGAAGATTCTTGCAAGGGTTACATATGTCATAGATCAGGAGCCGGAAGCCCTTGCACTCTGTCGTGACCACAATCTTGCTGCATTGTTTATTGAAATGCTTCAAACTAACGGACTTGATAATGTACAGATGGTTTCCGCCACAGCTTTGGAGAATCTGTCCCAAGAGTCGAAAAATTTAACAAAGTTGCCTGATCTGCCACCGCCAGGTGTTTGTGCTTCAATCTTTACATGCTGTTACACACAACCGGTCATTACTGGACTGTGTAGGATTCACAGAGGGTTGTGCTCTTTAAAAGAAACATTTTGCCTTTTTGAAGGGCAAGCAGTCCTTAAGTTGGTAGCTCTACTGGACCACACGAATGTGAATGTAGTTGAGGCAGCACTTGCAGCCTTATCTACTCTTATAGATGATGGAGTGGATATTGAACAAGGAGTACAGGTGTTGTTGGATGCCGAGGGAGTGAGGCCTATACTCGATGTGTTACTCGAGAAACGGACAGAGAACTTGCGGAGGAGGGCAGTCTGGGCAGTGGAGAGATTGTTGCGAACAGAGGATATAGCCTATGAAGTTTCAGGCGATCAAAATGTGAGCACTGCACTTGTGGATGCTTTCCAGCATGGCGACTACCGAACAAGGCAGATTGCGGAGCGTGCCCTCAAGCATGTTGATAAGATACCAAACTTCTCCGGAATCTTCCCAAACATGGGAGGAGCGTAAGCCTGTTGTAGATGCTTCAATGTGAGGTTTACAATTATGATTACAAATATTTGTATGTAATTTTCTGTTGTTCCAAGCAGTTTTGGATTGTATCTATATTTTTGTTTTATTTTATCTGCTATGCATTGATTCAACTGCAGTTGGGATTGTTGTATACTAATTACCCATTCTTTTAGGAGGTGTTAATTTTTCCTTGCAAGACTATTATGAAGGGTCAAAACTTCTTTACAGAACTTACACCAGTATGAAAATTTGGGCCAGGAAATTCCAGAAATTGGTTTAAATTCCCATCGAAATTAAAAATATTCGTGAAACCAATACCAAATTTGTATAAAGACCTGTTGTGACCTTTTCAATACGCAGAAGATGGTGAGAAGAGAACCACATTGTTATCTGGTCGCTTGTAATGGCAAAGCTATCTATGACAATATAATTGAATATTACTATTTTTAATTAAAAATCGAATTTATATTAAGTTGCATAAATAAGAAATAACGATAATGCATTTTGATTACATATTTTAATTAATTCAATCTTTTTAAAAGGAAAAAAAGTATATATAGTTTCGTGTTAAAACACGCAAACCAATTGACATATAAATTTAAAACATTAAAAGACTTAAAAAAGGCATGGAAAGAATAAAAATTTAGAAATGTTCAATTTTGTTAATTCCATAACCAATTATTACACAACTCCCTTAAAAAGAATTAATTTCCTTACAACTTTTAGTCCTACTACTCAATTTTCAAAAGCTCTTAAAGCAGACTGATATCCTGTCATCATTGGCATGCGTTGTCTTCTAACGATTAAATTATAAATGAATCTGATATTCTTTAAAAAAAATAAAAACCTTATTTCATAATTTAGCATTTCAATAAATTAATAACCTTTTAAATACACCTATAGAGCGACACAAAGTAATACGTTGAAAAATATTTCTTACTCCAAGAGTTACCCTATTTTGTTTTTCTTTCTCGAATTCTTCACATTTCTACCGTCTCTTCAAACGAAATTTGTTTATTATTTTCTCTCATTATAATCTGACTTAATTGTTCAAGTACCATAAGGAAGAAATAAAAATAGGCAATTGCTTAAATGAGTAGTCCAGGACCCAAATTGCTTTATAGAGTAGAATAATGCTTTCATTTAACTCCCAAGGTTAAGCAAAGCTTGAAAATTGGAATTAGCATCCTACCTATGAAAATGACTAATGCTTGAGGCCAGATACTAAAAGACAAAATGAGGTTGATTGGTGAACTAATAAATGAATTTAGATGACCAAGGAATAAAAGAGAGTAGAATTCATCTTACAAACACATAATTCCAGGAACTTGATGGATAGCAGAAAAATACAAGTGCAAAGCCAAAGGGGGGAATTCAACTTTATGATTGGTGTGAAATGAATTAAATAAGGTACATAAGAAACCCTGAAACAGAGAACCTGCAAAGTTCAGTAGACTTGCCCGTATAAAATTATGTGCAGCCAAATACAAAGTAGAAATGCATGCATGTAAGCTAAGGATTTCAAAGATGTAGCACTGCCACAGTTTTGGTCAAGCAAGAAGAAGCATCCAGCACATGAGTGACATGATTCCTTGAAATATGGTGCCAGCGTGCCATATCAGACACATCACATACAGTGAAAAAATCCAACACCTGACCAAATATCTTGAACATCTCTATCCCAAAAATAAGGCTTTTGTCTGCCACAAATACTGCATTCCAATCCATTGGGGCATCAGGATGCACTGAGACTTCAGTCCAGGTAAGATACATGAGATCTAACTCCCATAATTTTCTAACAGCCTTGTTCCGGCGCCCGATTTGACCATCCCCTTCACACCAGGACACAGAGAGCATGAAAAGACGGCCATCGGAAGATACAAGTTTGGGGTAGTATTCAAGAACACGGGGCGGAAATGGAGAGGTTTGAATTGATATCCAGAATCCCCGTTCAACATCATAAGCCGCAAGCTTGTCCGTCTCGGAATAAACATAAAACATCTTGCCACAAACAATTCCAGAGCATGCAACCCCAAAATCAAAAGGCAATCGCTGGATTTCAGTCCATTTATTTGATACAGAATCATATATTTCTCCAGAGTCCAGAGGCTCGTCCCATGATCCCAGACCTCCTACAGCTATCAGCAAAACTCTTCTACTTCCCTTTGAACTTGAATGATCACTCTTTTGTCTAAGGAATTTGTATGTCCTTCTACTGGTAACAGATGAAGCTTCACTCTCATTGAAAGAAGATCTGCAATGACGTCTCATTGAGAGCTTATGAGGATCCTCATAGACATCCGACACCCCACCGATCCTTGATCTTGGACGTCTATCCTGCCGGCTTTGATGACCTTGACATGTTGGGAAATCCGAACTGACCTCAGAAACTCCTAATATAGGAACTGATCTTGCATATTTCATAGATGGTATTTTACGCCAAGATTTCGTCAAGGGACTAAATACGACCACCCCTTTGTGCGTCTTGAATGAGCTCCTATCCACCCTCCCAAAGCTGCTCAGGCTAGAACATCCTCCAACAATGAAGATATCATCCTGTATACTGGCAACAGAGAACAAGAACCTTCCCCTTAGGTATTCGGCATCTATCCTATGCCATTGATTCATAGACACATCCAATGCATGTATCTCCCCAGAGCAAAAGCCATCTTTAACTGCACCAAACAGAAACAGCCATGGATTTTGATATGAACCCTCTCTTCTCATTTGGAGGAATCTAGGAGTGGTAGTCAATGCCCTCCATTTCTTGCACACAAGGCGAGCATTCATGAGACTTGTCAACGGGAGCCGGACCAAACACATTTCCAGAACATCGTCCGGGAGAAAGATATGCATTCTAGTATTTGCTGCCAATTCTTCAATTTCAGAATTCTTTCTAGAGTGTCTCCGCCAAAATATGTCCCTCACCCCATACGAGAAACAATCCACGGCAGTTTCTTCAGGGCCACAAATAGGTTTATATCCCCTACCCTCTTCACTGGCACTCGATCTCCTCCTACCATTTGAATCACTGAATTCATCACTGGTGTCGGCGCCTACCTTGCAGCCCCCACCTCGACTGTACAGAGTTAGGCATCTCAAAGCAACACCCTTCAGATCATCATCTTCTTCCCCCGCACTTCTGTTATTCTTCTTTCTCAGCTTCTGGCTGACACTCCTCACAAGACGCTTGGACACGCTCAAACTATGGACATCTTGACAAAGAGATTCGTCTGCCCCCAATCCTTCAGAAAACATTATGCTCACTCACTAATTTTTCACAAGAAAAAATACAAGCCCCATAGCTATCTTGAAACTTGCCTTCTATGATTCATCTCAAGAAAGAAAAAACACAATAAATTAGAATCACAATCACCAACTGCAACACCACACATACATCATTAATGTTCTATAAGTTAACGTTCCACACACAACAAAACATTTCTCCGTTAAAAACACTTGCTACACCCCATCAAGAGTTGCAGAGATGAAAAAACAAGAACGATCCTTAAAATATACTTTTTTCTAACAAAAATTATGAATAAAAAACGGAAATTTCCTTGGAAGGCAGTGAATGAACCCAGATCCAGAAGGGAAGTGGAAACATAGGGTGAAAATTGCAAATCTATGTGGAAATTGAAAAAGAAAATAAAATAATAAGAATAAAGAGATGAACTTGAGGAAGAAAAGAGGTAGCAGTGAGTGAGAGTGAAAGATGAGTGTGAACAGTGACTGATACCTAACACAACACAACAAAAAACACCGCAAACTAAAATCTTGAGAAGGAAATAAATTGAGTTCACATATCCATGCGACTTTTGTGGTTGGATAAATCTAATCTTGTGCACAACGGAAACAAACGTTCACAGAATTTCCAAAGCAGAAGAAAGTGTGAAAAAAGAAGAGAACGAAAGGGGAAAGAGAAGACTTACATTGCAATGCAATTGAAAAAGAGAGAGAAAGAGGTGGGGAAGGAATCACCAATTCGAGAGTCCAATTAAAATGGTCATGCTGTACTTGTACCTACCACATCAACACAGAAAAGAAAACAACTTTACCTTTTGTTTTCATGGAACCTCTACGATTAGGAGGAACCGAAGAAGAAAGCAGAAGAATAATAGTAATATTAAATAAATAAAGAGAAAAAGAAGAACATACATTAGTGAGATTAGGGGATTCAAGAAATGAAAAAAAGACATTGGATGAGGAGAAGGTTAGTGGGTGGAGACGGGAATTTAGTAAAGCGACTTCACCACTCATTAAAAAGCGAACCACCACCCTTCATACAGCCCCTTCAATCTCTCCTTTCTCGAATAAATTACCATTTGTACATACAAATGTATCAATAAAATAATAATTATAATCATAGAACATAGTTTATGTGTGCCAAAAATACATAGATTAATTACATAACCAATATTCAGACACTTTTGGCACATAAAAATCATCTTCCGTAGTTACAATTATCGTTTTATTTTTATATGGGTAAATTTATCTGCGTGTCTGTATATTTTATGGGTACAAATGATAATTTATTTCTCCTTTCTCTTTTCTTTACCCTCTCATTTTTATTTCCCAACGTTTGGTCAAAATTATTTAAAACGTCTTATTTAAATCTCTAACGTTTTAAAACGGACTTAATATTGTCTTGCCGTTGGAGATCCATTAACAAAATTGACGGCGGAATAAAATTGAGACGATTTTAAAACATTAGAGACTTAAATAGGACAAAAACGTTAGGGGATAAAAATGATACATAGAAATAAATTTTAATTTTATCCTTCAATAATATCAATTTTTTATTATACATATATTCAATTATTTTTTAATCACATCTAAATAAATTACACTTAATCATATTACTTTCATTTTAAATAAATTAATTTTTTTATAATTTTACTCTTAAAGATTTTTAGTTATCATGAAATATTTGTAGAATGACTAGTATATAAACTTGCAGAAAAAAATAATATATATATATAATAAAATATAAATTATACCTTTTGTCTCTAATATATCAAAATTCTTTAAAATTATAAAAAAATAAATTTATTTAAAATAAAAGTAATGTGATTAAGTGTAATTTATTTAAATGTAATTAAAAAATAATTGAATATTATGTACAGTAAAAAATTAATATTATTGAAAAATTAAATTAAATTAAAATTTATTTTTATGTATCATTTTTGTCCCTAACATTTTTATCCTATTTAAGTCTCTAACGTTTTAAAATCGTCCTAATTTTGTCCCACCGTCAATTCTGTTAACGGATCCCTAACAGCATGACAACATTAAGTCAATTTTGAAACGTTAGGGACTTAAATAGGACGATTAAAACGTTAGGAATAACTTTAGGATTTACTCCAAATATTAGGGACAAAAATAATATTTTACTCTTTATTTTATTTTTAGTGAATATTGGTATAAAGATGAAAAATATAATAGTTAAAAATTAAAATGTAAATAAAATAATATAATTAAGTATGCCAAACA
>NC_029791.2:96389767-96390889 GCF_000816755.2 Arachis ipaensis | reverse complement strand
TACTCGTATAAAAATAATTTTATATAAAAACATCTAGAAGTATTTTATGACTTTTTAAATTAAAAAATTATCTTAATAAAATTATCAAAAAATAAATTAGAAATAGAAAACTGTCGTAATTCATTTATTTTTTTTCATTTTTTATGGTGAAAATATATCTTAAATAACTCAAGTTAGTATAGATTATAAGAGATATTATGTTAAAAATTATACTATAATGTCACATATTTAAAATAGTGTATGTGTCATATGTTATAAAATCTTATCATAATTCTGAAATTATGATTTGCCGTTTAATTGATTCTAGAATAGTAAATTATTTATTTTTCACATATTTTATTTCCTTAGACATATATATAATTAATATCGTAACATTTTTATTAAAAAGAATGATGGTTATAATATAATTCATTAAACTCATAAAGTGAAATTATTAGGTTATTATTAAGTCGAATAAAAAGGAAATATTATTACTGGTTCTTTATTGCTATCAAAATGTAATATTTTTCTTGAAATTTGATATAACTCTCAATTATTAAACCAAAATCCTAAAATTTTTTAAGCTTAAATATTAAATAATCTTAAATCATCTAACAAATTATCAAATAGATATCAATCATCTTCACATATCTTAAATGGGTATTTACTTAGGGAAGTTCTATGGTGCTGTCCCAAAAAACATGCATGTCATGCTGTCTCTATGTGTTGTGCTAAGATAAAGACACGTGTAGTTTTTTTAAAATTGAATTCCGTTCTCCGTTTTTGTTTAGGGGAGGGATTAGTTGTGATTTTTGAGATTTGTTATGTGGATAGTGGACTTGGTGGTATGGGCCAAAGTAGTGAATATGAGGTCAAACAAAAAAGAGTAGGGAGAAAATTATAGTGGATAAAAAAGGCCAACCCAAAATAAAAAAATAATCTACTATGTATTTTACTTTTTCTTGATGTGCTAAATGCTTATGAATGGTTGTCATCTAATTTTCTATAAGATGTTTGTGTTTACGAAAGAAATTTTCTTTCAAGTAAAAAACAAAATAAAAATATTTTAAATTATGGAAATATAAATTAATTTAATATTTTTTGAAAATTGAATTAAATTAGTAAAATTATATAGATATCCAA
>NC_029791.2:96387563-96389504 GCF_000816755.2 Arachis ipaensis | reverse complement strand
ATTTGTAAAAATAATAATTTATGATTAAATTTTTTTTTTTTACTTAAATAAAAATCAATGTGTTATAATACTCCATAATAGAATCATACATGTAACAATAACAAACTTGAAATTCATATATGGATTGGACATGTCTTTTCACCAACCCATAACAGATAGGATATTGGTTGAAGTTACACTAAATTAAATCCAAAAACAAAAAAATCTAAACATGATCGATAAATGTAATACATGAAGTACACACAGTAGAAGGCAATCTAATATAATAACTACATCCAACACAAGCAAATTAAAATATTGTCATGCTTATACTAAGAAAATTAAATTCAGTAAGTATACTTAGGCAAAACATTATTTATATGCTACTTTTTTTTTTTGGTCAACAGTTTTCATGCTTATAGAATTTTTTTTGGTCAACAGTTTTCATGCTTATAGAAATTTTTTTGGTCAACATTGTTTTTTTTGTTATTCTCTATTAACTTTGTTTAAATAGTTTGTCCCATGTTAAAATAATACCTGTAACTCAAAGGATTTTTTTTCTCTTTTGGGTTGGCTTGTTTTACCCATTGCAATTTTCTCCCTGTCCTTTTTTATTTGACATCATATTCACTACTTTGGCCCATACTACCAAGCCCACTATCCACATAACAAATCTTAAAAATCACAACTAATCCCTCCCCTAAGTAAAACGGAGAACGGGATTCAATTTAAAAAAAAACTAAACGTGTCTTTATCTCAGCACAACACGTAGAGACAGCATGACATGCATGTTTTTTAGGACAGCACCATAGAACTTCCCATTTACTTAATATTAAACTAGCGTTTTATTTATTTATTTTTTTAATTTTTTTTCTTATATAATAAGTCACATTAGTGTGTCTACTGGCTAGAGACTACTAATCTGCGATTTTTTTAAATAAATAATTTATTTGCAAATATAGATATTTTGAACATAATTTACATTTTTATATATTATTATTTATCTTATTTACAACGTAAATGAAATAGCTATTACACTAAAATGATATAAAATACATATTTTTAAGGGATAAGTACAATTTTAGTCCCTAACATAGAGATCGAAAATTTATTTCGTCCCCGACCTTTTTTTTGCTATAAAATGGTTCCCAAGGTTTCAGTTTGTTTTAAAATCGTCCTTCGAACGAAAATACCCTTTCCCTTCACCTCCAAAATCAACCAACCTCAGCAAAGAAGCCTAAGCACCACCACCATCATCATCAGAACAACAAAATCAACCAGGAACCCAAGTTAAACCAGGAACCCACCACCACCATCATCATGGTCATCGTCATCATCATCATCATTAGAACCATCAACAAAATTGAAAATCAGAAGAACCATCAACTAAAAACAGAACATCAAGCAGAAGCAGAAGAACAGCAGAAGCAATTTTCAGCAATTCAATAACAGAAGCTCAACAACAACAACAACAATTCAGCAGCAATTCTCAGCAATTCAATACCTTAAAATCAACTAACAGAAAATTAAAATCCAGCTAAACTAATCCAGAATCAAATCAAGCATCTAACACTAACCAAAAATAGAAATTGAAAGCAAAATGATAACCAGATTATAAAAATAGAAAACAGAAAAGAGGGGACAGGAAAGGCAGTGGTGGAGCGCCGGTGGTCTGGGCATGACAGGAAGGTGCTGAAGGGAGCGTAACGGGCGGCGGTGAGCTCTGATTCCTTCTGTGATAGGGATTGAGGGAGGGGAAGTAGGGAGGCTCGCTGGCGGTGGTGAAGCAGGGGAGGCTCCATGTTACTGCGCGATGGTGAAGCAGGGGAGGCTCGCCGGCAGTGAGCTCTGGTTCGACGAGTCTGAGACAGGGAAGGAGAGAAGGAGGGGAGAGGGTCGCAGTTGCTCTCGGGAGAAGAAGAAGAAGAAGAAGAAGAAGAGGCGGCGGCGGCGGCGGGGGGG
>NC_029791.2:96369857-96378520 GCF_000816755.2 Arachis ipaensis | reverse complement strand
TTCTTTCCTCTTTTTTTTATTTTATATTTATTTTATTTTATAATTTTTTTAATGAGGAGTAATTTTGTAATAAAAAATAAAATTGGTAAAAATGACGATTTTAAAATAAACTGAAACCTTGGGGGACCATTTTGTAGCGAAAAAAGGTCGGGGATGAAATAAATTTTCGACCTCTACGTTAGGGACCATAATCGTACTTATCCCTATTTTTAACTAATAAAACAGGTGCATTCGTGAAACGTGAGAGACGACGAATTATATATATCTTGTTTACAACATAAATAAATATGTGTTAAATCAACTCAGACACACTATAAATGAGATATGTCCATAATTAGTTCATTTATACTGTAAAAAGATACAGTGCAATAAATTTAAACCAGCTACAAAGGAACTGCAAGTATTAGCCTTTCTCATAGACAATTCACTCTTTTTCCATTCTTCTTCTCCATACTTTCAATAAATTTAGTAAAAATGGCTAGTGGTAAATACATTTTGGTGAGTGTATATTCTAATTATTACATGAGAAATAGTGATGATGGGGTTGTATTTGAGTGTGATAATTCTATCTTTTTACACACTCATCGTTCAAGTTCTCTGTCTGAGTTAAAGAGCCTAATAATGACGAGCATAAGTGCTAATGGGACAAAAGAGATTGGAAGAGTTGGGTATAGGTTGTTAGTACCAATAGAAAATAGAGTATTTCGTTTTCGTGTATTTTGTCTTGATGACAATGCACATGTGCACCTAATATTTGATGTCCATGGAGAATCATAGTCCAACAAGTAATGGAGATTTCTGCAGAGGTTGGTGACATAGGTGGTAGTGATTTTGGGCATTCGAATTTTGTCCAAAATGACCCACCTTTTGCACCATTTTCTTTGCACTATACTAGTCTAATGGAACACATGGACGTAGATATTGAGGAGTCAAATGAAGAATACGCATAGACAATAATAAAAATAATTCTTATGAGGATGAGGAAGAGTTTGTACCATAGATCCCAGTAGGTGGAACAATTCAATACCTTCTGCCCACTCCACAACTAGTTTTGGAGTTGTCAACTGCAGCTAGCCATTATCACATGCTAAATTTTGACACAATGCATGAGGATATTCCATTTTCAATATATTCAACATAGATAGTATTGTGAAGTTTTGTATTGGTCATATATTCAAGAGAAAGGAGGTTGTCATGCTAGATACGAAGAATTCCAGCATCCAGAGGAGTATCGAGTACAAGATTATGGAGTCTGATTGAACATAGTACCATGTGCGTTGCAGATAATCTGCAGCAGGATGTCTTTGGAGTCTCTGTGTTACACTCTAATGTGGATTGTATTGGCCAACTCTATTCAAAGAAATCAGAAAATTTGTTACATCTTGTGATAAGTGTTAAAGGATTGGAAATGTTTCAGCAAGAAATAAAATGCCACAAAACTTCATTTTAGAAGTTGAACTCTTTGATGTTTGGAAAATTGATTTTGTGGGCTCCTTTCATTCTAACAAATATATACTTGTTGTAGTTGATTATGTTTTAAAGTAGGTAGAAATCATATCACTACTCACTAATGATGCTAGAGTTATTGCTAACTTTCTCAAGAAGAATATTTTTTGTAGATTTGGTGTCCCTAGAATACTCATTAGTAATGGAGGGAGTTATTTTTGACAAGTATGAGGTTAAACATAAGATTGACACTCCTTATCATCCCCAGACAAGTGGCCAGGTTGAAGTTTTCAATAGAGAACTTAAAATAATCCTAGAAAAAATAGTGGGAGCATCAAGGAAAGACTAGGCCAAGTAGATTGACAATGCATTATAGACATATAGGACAGCTTTTAAGACACCAATTGGCATGTCACCTTACCAATTGGTGTATAGAAAGTCTCGTCATCTCCCTGTTGAATTGGAACACAAGGCTTACTAGGCCAACGCACACTTGTCTAGCCCCTACCATGTCTTAGGACTATCGACAGTTGGATAGTAACCTCATTTGTAGTATCATCATGCCGCTTATACAGTCTAAACCCTATTATTATTCCTGTCCTATAAGGTGTAGTTAGATAGAGCTATCACTTCAAGCCCTCGTATAAGAAGTTGTGAATGACAAAGCAAAAGGCAATTGCACAAATTTATAGTAATTAGGAGGAATCATATAACAAAGTTCTGAGGTTGTTACAAGCATTGTAGAGTTGTTGTCCAAACACGATAAATGATTTTGGTGCAGTACCTTACTATGAGGGACACTTGATGGTCTGTGATTGCAGCCAACTTGATGAGGTAATTTAGATCTTTTTTTTGTGTGATGAGACTTTCAAATCTAATAATATCCAAATAAAATATTTTTAAATAAAACATCTAACAACTAATATTTCTAAATAAAATATTTATTTAACAAAAATTTCAATTAATATTCAATAACACAAATTACTAAAAATAGATATCGACAACTAATAAAAATTAAACTAGCAACTAACCTAACCTATATTATATTTCTAACACAACATCTAATCTAGTCATACATATTACAATATATCTACACAACACTACTACCATAATTATAACTATATACTCTTTTATTGAAAGAACAAAATAACAACATTAACCTCGAAGTTAATCGTTCCAGCAATATGCCACGTCGCATTCAGTCGGTTGATATCGTTTCTCCCGTATATCTGTGCGCACCATAGTGTCCAAACACCTGAAATATCTCAAGAAAAAAGGCGTAAGAGAGAGAAGAGAAGTGAAAAACCTCTGAAAGTGATGCTTTAAAGTCGCCATGAATGAGTTCTATATATAGGCGATGTTTGAACATATTTCGTTTATAGTGTAAAAAATGAAATATGCTTTACTTAATATGTGTGTCGTGATACGTTCACAAGTATTTATGTCTTATTTCATTTACAGTGTAAATCAGAATTCGTGTATAATTAATTCATTTACACTATAAACGAGATAAATAATAAGACATAAAAATATAAATTATGTCTAAATTATTTATATTTATAAATAAAATATTTAAATTACTTATTTAAAAAAATCCTATTAATATGTCTTGAAATAATACCTTTTCATGTCATTTGTGAAGCTTTAATTCAATCCAATAAAAATGAAAAATTCTTTGCATAAGAAAACCTTAACAAATCCTAAAGAATGTAAAACAAACTACCTAAAAGTTATATAAACAAAAAACATAAAAAGAGGTAATTACGTAAAGTAGGAATAATCAAGAGAGGCCAAACCAATTAAAATTAACTCTATCTAGAGAACATATGGAGCAATTAAATAGGATTATGATCTTAAAGAATGAGTTAATAGGTTAGAACTTAAGTGTTTTATGGTGTGACGTCATGGGCAATTTAATGATGCAAGACAGAGACTTTTAATTTCTTTTTACACCGTTTAGTAGTTTTCATACTATCAAACATGATATCCTTTTGTCACAAAAAAAAAAACATGATATTCTTTTAGTTTTTTTTTTCTTTTAAGGTAGGTTAAATAAAAAACCTTGCATGTAGATTTATTAGAAAATTAATAGGACAACATATATTCTTGTAATAAAAACACTTTTAAGATTTAAGGTTTGATGTATATTTTAATATTTTTAGCGAGATTATATCTTTCTTTATTGATGATTTAAAATGTTTTTTTTTTGTGTATTTTATAATGTAATTTTTTTCATGTTTTAATTCTAGTTGTTACCTAGATTATTTTTTTTATCAATAATAGGCTTACCATTGTAATTATTTTTCAGTGAGAGTACATAAAGAGTACATAGTATATAAGGTGTAATAACTCAACAAATATTTTTTAAGGGGATTTTTCATTTTCTTCAACAATAAAAATAACTTATTTTTCTCTCTCTTAATCCCTTCTTGTTCATCAAACTATCAACATCACAGCTTGAAAAGTTTAGGGCATGAGATTTTCTTCATGGTGCACGTGGAGAGCAACCAAGCTATGAATCAAATTAAAAAAAAATTGTGATTTAAGATCAATCCAGTTTTGCCATTTTCTTTCTATCCCTAATTTTTCTTTCTATATTTTCTTTCTCCATTCTTACCTCTTCCTTCAAACTCATCCAATAGAGTTCGATGAGAGGCTATTTCGCAAGATTCTTTCTTGGTGAATATAGTTGTTCCGATCAACGAGTTGAAAGGAAAAAGTTCTAAATCCTTATTACTCTGTGATTCATTGATTTCTCAAAATGACGAATATGGTAAACAGATCCTCCCATAGTAGAGGTCGTGGAGCTACATTGGCATGCTCTCATTGTAAAAGACAAGGTCACACAGAAGATGTATACTATAAGAAGCATGGGTACTCCTCCCATTTCTATCAACGCCTGCAACATAACACCACCATCAATCACGTGATCACTGAGGGGCATGATGATATACTCAGTGACAAACAATCCAAGTTCAATTGTCTCCAAGAGAACACTGGAATATCAAGATCTGGGTTCATTCTAGAGTAAAAATTTGCCTTGTTAGAGTTGATCAAAGACAAAAGTGTGCGCAACAACCTCATAATGCAAATCAAATTTTGACTAATTCCATTCTGACTTCCACTCCAGGTAAAACCATTGCATTACATTTTAATACGAGAATTATGAGTATTATCACTCCAAAATCTGCACTATAGGTCATGTGACTTTTGACTTAAAAGATTTTGCAAGCTTTCAAAATATTGCTCCAATCAATGTGATATTACAAAATGGGACCAAAACTGTTAGCACCATCATTGGCACAATCACATTCTCTAAAAATTTCTTTCTCAAAAATGTTTTATACATTCCTTCTTTTGATTTTAAACTGATCTCTCTGTCAAAGTTAACCTCAAACTTACATTGTCAACTGTTAATCAATGATAAGTGTTGTGAGATTCAAGATCGATCTACATCAAAGATGATTGGCATTGCTGAGTGTATAGAAGGGTTATATACAATGAGTAGAGAACCAAAATTCTCTCACTTTCCCCCTCATCCAACAAAGTAAGCTTCATTGACGGCAACTACGCACCACACCTTCACACAGTGAGCACAACAACATTTGGCATCTTAGATTAGGACACATACCCATGCATAAATTGATTTTTCTGAAGAAGTATTATCCTTTTATAAATTGTATTGCTTCAAAACTTCTTTGTGATTCATGTCATTTTGCAAAACAAAATAAATTATCTTTAATCTTAGTACAACTGAAATAAAAGATTGTTTTGACTTAGTTCATATGGATATTTGGGGTCCTATTTCTATCCCTTCCAATGAAAGACATAAGTATTTTTTTACTGTGGTGGATGGCAAGAGTAGATTCACTTGCATTTTTTTTTATGAAAACCAAATCTGAAGCATCACAATTGGTTATTAATTTTGTGAATTTTGTCAGAGTATAATTTGAAAAATAAGTTAAGTGTAAAAGGACTGACAATGGGTCAGAGTTCACTCTAAAATCCTTTTTTGCATCAACTGGAATTTTACACCAAACTTCTTGTGTAGAAACACCAGAGCAAAACGGGATTGTAGAGAGAAAACACCAGCACATTTTAGGTGTTACTAGAGCACTGCTATTTCAATCAGGAATTCCACATTGTTTTTGGCAATACGCAGTTGCTCACGCCATTCACCTAATTAATAGGCTGCCCAACACTAACTTGGATAATGCTAGTCCTTACAAGCTTTTGTATGGTAACTTACCTGACCTTTCATATTTAAGAGTATTTGGTTCTCTTGCATATGCCTCCACATTAACAAATTCAAGAACAAAATTAGACCCAAGAGCCAGAAAAATAGCTTTTCTCGGTTTTAAATTAGGAACAAAGGGTTTTCGACTTATTGATTTAAAATCAAAGAAAATTTTCATATCCAGAAATGTAACTTTTTATGAAACTCATTTTCCATTTTTACATTCAACTAGTACCGACATTTCTGTGGTATCCACTCATACTCCACAATGCATTGATCTTTTTCAATATGATACACCATCCACACATCATTTGCAATCACCCACACATACCACACTCACAGATTCAAATGAACATTTCTCAAGCTTAATGCACTCACCAATTTCCTCACACACCATTGCACCCATTACCACACCACACACTAATAATGCACCTGCATCACAACACTCTGACATCACACATGACTGCATTACTAGAAAATCTGAAAGAGTCAAGAAACCACCTGCTTATTTGAAGGACTATCATTATATGACAACCCACACAGCTCACTCTAGCAACTTTGCCAACTTTAACTCTTTATATCCTATCTCACAACACTTGTCATATGATAAACTAACTCCAAAATATAAGTCACTTTCTCTAGCCATCACCTCAAATCCAGAACCCAGCACTTATGAGGAAGCGGCTGCACATGACTGTTGGAAAAAGGCAATACAAGATGAATTGACAGCTCTAGATCAGAACAGAACTTGGTGCCTCACTGAACTCCCAAAAGACAAGAAGGCTGTGGGTTGCAAATGGATTTTTCGGGTAAAATTCAATCCCGATGACACCATAGAGAGACACAAAGCGAGGCTAGTTGCAAAAGGATTCACTCAAGTGCGAGGAGTAGATTATGGTGATACTTTTAGTCCAGTTGTCAAAATGACTACCCTACGACTAATGTTAGCATTAGCAGCGATAAAGAAATGGCATTTGAAACAGCTGGACGTCAACACTGCCTTTCTTCATGGAGATTTGGACAAGAAAGTTTATATGAAGATACCACCCGGTTTGGCCGTGTCACAACCAGGTTTAGTTTGTAAATTGCAAAAGTCTCTATATGGGTTTAAGCAAGCAAGCAGGCAATAGAACATTAAACTCACTCAGACTCTTGTGGATGCTGGTTATAAGCAGTTTTTTGATGATCATTCACTCTTCATTAAGAAACAATATGAAAGCTTCACTGTCATTCTAGTATATGTTGATGACTTGGTTTTAACCGGGAATGACATTGGCAAAATCAATTCCATCAAAAAAAATTTGGATGACAAATTCAAAATAAAGGATCTTGGTGATCTCAAATACTTCTTGGGAATGGAAGTAGCACACTCTAACTCTGGAATTCACATTTATCAGCGGAAGTACACCATGGACCTTCTCAGGAATTTTGGTTATCTAGATTGTAAACCTCTCGCTACCCCATTTTATTATAGTTAGAAACTCTCAAAGGAATCAAGTACCATTTTAACAGACAACACTGTTTATAGAAAGTCATCAGCCGACTCCTTTACCTCACAAATACTAGACCCGATATCTCTTATACTGTGGGACGTTTGAGCCAATTTTTGGACTGTGCAACTACTTCTCACCTACAAGCTGCTTTTCACGTATTCCGATATTTTTGCCGACGCTGATTGGGCTACCTGTGCCGATACTCGTCGCTCCGTTTTCGGTTATTGCTTCATGCTTGGGAACTCTCTCATTAGCTGGAAGAGTAAGAAGCAAACTACAGTTGCCAAATCCTCTGCAAAAGCTGAATATATGTCTCTTGCTGTTGCTACTTGTGAAGCTAGTTGGTTATCTTTCTTAATGGATTTCATTGGTTTGCCGCTTCAAAAGTCTATCATTCTATTCTGTGACAACAGTCAGCCATTCACATTGCCAATAATCCATCTTTTATGAAAGAACCAAACACATTGAAGTGGATTGCCACATTGTTCGTGAAAAGCATTTGTCTGGTCTCATTCATCTTATGCCAGTTCGTTCCAAAGATCAACTTGTTGATTTTCTTACTAAAGCTTGCCACCGAGTCCTTTTCTTGCTAATATTTCCAAACTAGGATTGTTAGATTTACACAATTCTAGCTTGCGGGAGGGTGTTACCTAAATTATTTTTTTATCAATAATAGGCTTACCATTGTAATTATTTTTTAGTGAGAGTACATAAAGAGTACATAGTATATAAGGTATAATAACTCACAAATATTTTCTAAGGGAATTTTTCATTCTCTTCAACAATGAGAATAACTTATTTTTCTCCCTCTCTCTTAATCCCTTCTTGTTCATCAAACCATCAACATTACAGCTTGAACAGCTTAGGGCATGAGATTTTCTTCACTAGTTTCATTTGTTTTTTATTAAAAAAGACATACAAGGGGCTAAATACAATACTTACCGCACAGTACATGATTATACATTTTTTAAGAAAGTTATAATAAAAAGAAAAATTTACAAATTTTGTATAATTAATTGTGTATTATTCAAGATTCTAAGCATAGTTGTTAGAATCGAACCGATAATCGAACTGGTCAAATTATTGGATTACTGGGTTACTGGTTTAACTGGTGGATCACTGGTTGAACTGGTTAATCCGGTCCTATGTAAATAAAAAATAAAAAATAGTCAAAAATTTAAACTTAAAATTTAAAATACATATTTTCACTAATATTTTAAAAATATCTAACTATTTTACAACAATATAGAACAGGAACAATAAGTATTTTATTAATTTTATTCTATCATAAATATTTTATTTTGTTTTTATATTAAAATAATAATTATTTTCAAAATTTAATAATTTATTAATAAATTTATATCTATTATACTATTATATACTACAAGTATTTATTAAAAAATAATATTAATAGATATTATAAACTTATGAAAAGAAAAAATAAGTGAATTTATAATTATTGTTAAATAAAAATATAATTAATTGAA